>NW_028297329.1:0-40236 GCF_988280905.1 Pimephales promelas | reverse complement strand
TATCGAAACTAGGAATCGAAATTTTAACTTTTGAACGATTCCGGGAAAAACGAAAAGTTAGTCTCGGTTCCAATCGATACTCGATTCTCGATACCAACCCTATTTGTTACCATGGCTACTGATTATGGTTAATTTGTGTTTGGTGTCGTATGTGTGTGTAAAAACTGTTTGTTTCTTGAGTTTGTTGGTTATTGTACATATATCATTTTTTTCCATTCCTAATTAAACACACCAGGGGTCTGTACCGTGAAGCCGGTTTAGCTGGCTAGTTTGTGTCAAGTTACCATAAATGCGGCATGACTTCAGTGTTAATTGCCATAGTAACTTACTCTCCACGGCTAACCGGCTCTGTTGCACGTTTTATTCTGGGTAAGAATCTCAAACTGAAATTTGACTAAGGAGAAAGTGCCATCTACATCTCAAGTGTATTTGACCAAACAAGAAAACATTGTGCTTTTGTAAAAATAAAGAAAACAACCTGGATGCCGTCCTGGGGCGCGTTTCCCGTACAACGATGTGATTCGTTGCTTCGCTACCATAGTACGATACATCGTTGGAGAAATCAACTAGCTAATCACGACTGTTTCCCGAAACCCATTGTCGCAAAGTATCGTTCAACCACGTTGGTTTCGCACATGGTGGAGTAATAACTACTTTTAATGAAACAACCAATTTAGAGATCCAATTAACCCTAGATTTTTTTTATATATATAAATTAAGGACATGTCATCTGAGGACTATTTCTAACTGTTCTCAGTTATTTTGCTTTATTACCAGACTCAATATTTGGCTCGTTCTTACATAGTAGAGCACGTTCGCACACGCGTAATCTTCAAAATCGGTACTTTAAATCTTACGACGTAAATTCCATTTGTATGTATTCTGTATAAAAGACACCGCTTGTACTGAATGTCAGCTTGCTTATTTTGCTCTAGATAAGGATTTATTACGTCCAACATGTGGTGCAATATAGAAACGATGCCTCTAACCACAGGTCGAGAGCAGTCATTCAAACCACACAACTTCGCGATGCTGTTTGCGAATGTTCGTGGGAACGATGGTTTCGGGAAACACACCCCTGATTTCCTTTCTGTGAAGTTTGTGGAGCTCGTCACAAAAATGAAACTCGGCATATAAGTGTAAATACCCAAGTGTTTCAGTCTTAGTTTGTAGGTTGTTGCCTTTGCATGTTGTGTGAACCTGCTACTGGTTTTGACCCTTGAGTTAGATTATCTGTGTTTTCATTTTCAATAAATACAACAATAAGCTCTTGTGTGCTTCTGAACTCTTCACGTTTCTGCTGCTCTTTTCCCTGTTGTACCAAATGTGTATTTCACATGACACATTTGGAAACTCTATTTGAGCAGGTCATTGCTGTGTTTCTGGAAACATCTGGGTATTAGTCACCTTTCTAAAATAAAATTGAAAATGCAACAAATGTAGCAAAGCCAAAGTAAATCTTTCACTATATTGCAACTCAGTTACTCACTGAAGAAATCCCAACCAGAGGGGGAAATAGTTTATGTAAGACCCCCACTTAGGACAAAAACATGTGTAGTTTCAATATAATAGATATATTTTTGAGCCACTAAACCCATTCTTACCTCTAAACCTAACCCTAACTCTATTTCTTTAAAGTATATACAGTATATAGAAAAAATAACAGATAACTGTATAATCAGTCACCATAAATGATTTATTGCTAAAATGTCAGAAAGGAGAACCAATGTAGTCCAAATGATTTGGATTACAACACACGCAAAAGGATCATTTTATGCTGCATATTTTGTGGTCATTTTTTGAGTCACGGGACTTGTTTTGTATCCCACGGCAAGCAAAATGAATTTTACACAAGTAATAGTTCGTTCAATGATTATATTGTGAAACAAGTTGGATTATATTGTGAAACATGAAAACATCTCAGTGATTATAAATACAATACAATCGATTGAAATTCAGTATTTATAAACACGCTTGTCTATATCTATAATGTTGTTCATATGTATATCATTTACATTTACGTTTTGTTTTAAGTAAATGTACGTGTGGCATAACCACACTTAATTCATACATAAAAAGTGCACACAAATACTCATGAGATCACGTGTCCCCATGAGAAGGTCATTTAAGTGTTTGTGTCTCATAGTTGTACTGATAAAAGACAGATTTTGAACAGGCTCACAATGCATAATTATGTGCCACATTCTGACTTCAAAATTGCTTGACGGATTATAATGGAGAAAGAGTGGAAACAACACGGTGCATTGTGCGTCATCCCTGCCCACTACATCTGCCTCGCTCATTTTCCTCATTCCTAACACACAATACTTCACGTTGTTGATGGTGTAAGAGTATGACGATTTATTTGTCTGTCTGTCTTATGTGCCTTTTGTAATGTTTCCACATGTAGATGGCCTTTTACTTATCTTCGCTGAGTTTAAACACGGTGGCTGGCGCGACCAAATCACGGGAAGTAATGGTATAATAATATTGCTATTTAGTTAATATTACTACACTGTAAAAAAAAAAATGTTGGTTTAACTTAAAAAAATAAGTAACCTGGTTGCCTTAAAATTTTAAGTTGATTAAACTGGAAAATTGAGTTAATACAATCACAATGAAGGAGACTGATTTAATCATCAGAAACTCAAAATAATAAGTTATCTGAACTAAATAAATTATTTAAGTTGATTTGACAAAAGAAAAAAGAGAATCTCTTGACAAATCTTTTACAGAGTATCTAATATAGCTTTTCCCTCCCCAGTGAAATAAATACTTTTACAAATTAACGATTCTTTTTATTTGGAAATTGATGGACACAAACCTAAGTATGTTACTCTGACACTAATATTAAAATGGTTAATGAATACATTCATTTTTTTGGATACATTTTGAAAGTAAATGAAAGATTGCAGAAGATTGGTGCGCACACGGTAGCTCAGGTAACACAAATGTGACTCAAAGCTATCCTTCCGAGTTCATGGTATTCAACAATAACTGTATGTTCCCACTACAACCATTAACAAGCCTCCAGTCTGCTGAAAGGGTCTCTTCATTCCAGTGGGTATATGGAAAACATGCTTTAATCAGTCACATCCAGATGGTCCTAAGTCACTCTGACATTCATTTCTAAGTCATTGCCTCACTTTGCCACATCCAAGCCAACTCAGAAGGGGGTGCATTCATGCTCCGGTGATGAAGTTTCCACGATGGGACGGCCCACAGAGGTCTCTTTGTTGCTCAGATCTGTGTATAGCTGTGTGCGTGTAGGTGTAAGCGCAGTGGGGGCGAAGGAAAACCAATGTCTTTGTTCTTCCATTTGGTCAAAAGATGCCCAATAGCTAGTTTTGCAATTTAACTTGACCATTATGATGATGTCGTTGTTGTTTCCATATACCCTCACATTACTTTGAGTAAAAATACAATATATTTGTTAGGGATGCACCGATATGAAAATTTTGGCCGATACCGATAATTCTTTATATTTGAAAGCCGATAACCGACATATCGGCCGATAAACTTAAATCCAAATTTTTATCTAATTTTGAGAGCCTGATTACAAAAACAAAAGTCTCCCAATTAAATCCATGTCCCAAGCGCACAATTATAATGATGTTCTCATTATGACAGATTTGCGCTGCACATGTTGTACCGAACCGTATTTTCATTTTTTGAAGAGATTTCAATCATATTTCAAGAAATTCAAAAACATAAACAGTGCTAAACAAGTGTCTCAGCTGAAGGGAATAATACATCATTATCGGCTTTAATATTTCGGCCTCCTTTTCTTACCCAGCCGATAACGATAACATTAAAAATGAACATATATCGGCCGATACCGATATGCTGGCCGATATATCGTACATCCCTAATATTTGTTCATTAGAATCTGAACAAATGAAAGCAATACAACCCATACTGCCATGGCTCACAGTTAAAATTGTACTTTACAAATTGTGTTTTAATATTGAGGTGAAATATCCTGACAAAGTTTTTGTGAGGTCCACCGCCTACCTCAGGAAATCTCTCCTGTTAGCATATGTAGATGTTTTGTCATTTGTACATGTATTCCCTAAAAGGCTTTAATGAAACATATGCCCAGGATAAACTAGTCCCAGACTTTTTTCTTTAACTGGAAGCAACTTGCACTGATATATCTTGAAACATGTCAGTGTCGTTGTTTTGTCTCAAACTGCACAACAGCAATGTTTTTTTTTTTTTTTCTAAAGCACATTTACCTCAATGTCCTAATCCTGGCTTAATCTAATCCCTGTCTGTGAAACCAGGCCATTTCTTCTGGAAAATGGATTTTGCTTTAGGTTAAACTTTATTAAAGAACATCTGGGTTTTGTTATCCAGTTGTTGAAGACATTTTGACTGGTGAAGTTTAGATTTCATAACACATCAGAACAACTAAAGAAAATCATCTGAATGGGATGAAATGCTCTCTCGAATATTGTAAAGTGACAGAACTTGGACGAAAACACACTCTAATAGCGGCACCAAATGCCAAACACAAGGAGTGTGAATTGATTATTTATGTCAATCAATATTGCTATCAGATATAGATAAAGAGAAGCAGACTGTTTTCATTGATGTGTGCCTTCATTCACCTAACCTTTGGTTTTGTTTTTTTAGATCTGGAAAGGTTTGGTCTCCAACTGGAATAGAAGAACCCAAGACAAGTCCATACACCGGAATACTGGAGTCGGAGTCACAGGTATAGCACTCATATTTGATTTTCCCATAGGATACTATTACAGACAGCTTCATTTGCATTTTAATTGAAGGGATTATGCCGAAACTTATCCAGGGAAATTCACAAAATGCTGTGAGCACGTTGTGATCTGTTTCATTGCCTAACAGAAATATAGAAATATAAACTATACAATGCCTAATCGTCTCGACTAGTTGAGGTCAAATATATATATATATATATATATTTTATAGTCATGCCAGTGCACGTCACATGACTACCTCAGCCAATAGAATTGGTGTGTTTACTTTGCACACATGCTTCAGACACTGGTTCCCCTAGAAGCATTCCCATAGCGTCACCACAATGATGCAGCGTCTAATAAAGACCAACCTCTGCTGAACTGTGTCAAAAATGGATAATATCACTCCCTAAATCTTATATCAGAAGAGGAGAATATTACTTTAACCATTAGTTTTTAAATTGGGTAATGTCACATTATAACAGGGTATTACGTAGACCGTCAAGGCATGATGTTTGCACATTAGAAAGATGACTTTTTGGCTGGTGCTCTTTGGAAATTAAATGTAATAGTCCACAATATTGCCTTTGAATTCTTCCATCCTAAAATACATTTATAACATGATGCTAATGTTTTCTTTGTATTCACTCGTGTAAGGAAAAATAGCCCATGTCAGCCATTTTGTGGCAAAAGAGACAGATGGTTTGAAATCGTTCTTGGCCCTGACACTGGAACCAGTTGGGCATTGCACAAACCTTCAGGAAAGTCACATTCACATTTGGTGACTGTATGTCATAACGTCTATAAAGTGTTTCAGTGATTTCCAGAGCAGATGTGTGCCTCATGCTGAGATGTAAGTCATTGTGGCTTTTGCCATGGCCACTGGAAAGTATGAATGTTGAAAATCTGTAAGAATAGCGATAGAACAAGTCACGTCATTTCCAATGGAAGGAGACACGGCCAAGCATGTGGTCGAGCCAAAGAATTTTTCAGAGGCTGTATTTTAACTCGGACCGTGTAGGTCTGAGCATAACTGAGGGATTGTTTCATTGCTCGGAAGTCTTGTCACCAGCCGTAATATGAGACTTCCTTAAAGTTCATCCATCAAGCTTTTAAGGCCCTCTTTTATAGCCAAAGTTTTAGTTCATTTATTTCATCGTTACTCCAGTCTTCAGTGTCACATGATCCTTCAGAAATCATTCTAATATGCTGATTTATGCAAATGCTCAATTGTTATCGGTATATCGGTATCGGCCGATATTTGTTATTTTTTTATGTTATTGTTATCGGCCAAATAAGAAAATTTGGTCGATATATTAAAGCCACTAAATAATGTATTATTTCCTCCAGCTGTGACTCTTCAGATGTGCACTGTTCAACATGATGCTTTTGAATTTGCTGAAATATGAGGCCACCCTTAAAAATATTCTTGTTTGCCGTAACCCGACCGACCCTGTCAATTTAGGGCCGACACAATTTATTTTATTTTTTTTTCCTTTTAGTCCGACCGACTTGCCGGTTGTAACTTGCATTCAGACCGACCGATTTTTTTTTACTCTTTAAACGACTAATTCAAATTCAATAAAATAATATTAATTATATTTTAGTTAGTAGGCTATTGTGAAAGTTGCTTATGTCTACATATAAACGTAGCCAGTCTACATTCTTTCTTTTAAATAAAAACCCGTGGCGTCATTATGTTTACAATTGGTTTAGGCGTGTCACACTGGCTTGTACGTTCGCTTCGTTTCATTCGGTGTTCCCGCTTGGTAAACCCGGTATTAAACGGGCAACGGGGCTGAATATCAAACATTTCTATATATAATGATATTAAACAATTTGTCTGTGAAGACTGTGATGCAATTTTGCTATTCGCAGTCCAGAAAGGAGAGAACGATCTCTCACCCGGAGCCACAGCGCGGACAACACGACAGCCCTGCTTAATGAGTAACAATGAGGACAGAACGTGATTACACATAGATCTGGGATATTTTACTAATTGTATTTTAGATTTCGGCTTTCAAAGATTATAAAAAGAAGATATTTGAGATGAAACCATTACAGACGCATTCTGTCTAGCGTAACTTCCTTCCCTTCACAGCGTTGCGCTGTCATTTCTTCCTAAAGCCCAAACGTAGCCTACCGTCAGAATCAGCACGATCGGTGATTGTTGTAAAATGCAGTCTGTACTGTTGCTAAACTGCGGACGCGTTCAATCATTAAAAGAGCTATTAAAAGCACTAAAGTCTGCGCAAGAGACGCTGTTCACAAGGCTGCACTGCAACGAGACAAGAAAAGTAGGCTATAGCCTCATTTTGGGCTTCATGTGCGCAGCTAAACAATCAAACATACATAAAATATAAAATGACCTGCTCTGAGATTTATTTAAACAGTTTATGTCTTAAATGAACGTAAATAGTTGGGAGAAAATGATGGTGCGTCAGTCATCTATTCTATTTGATCCGCATTCGGTCTTAAAGGGGCAGTCTAATAAACATGTGACGAGCCAGTAATGCGAATCAAACAACAAAAGGCAGAGAAAAATCACTCGCAGCTCTTGAATGAATAACTTAAACTTTAATAAGCGTTAATCTAACTATGATAAACCATGCAGTGTCATTTTACATTTGATTACTAAATTAAATTTCTTTTCAGACAGAGCGACACACTTAACTGAAAAGTAGCTAATTTAAGACCTTCCTGAAATTAAATATATATAAGTATATAGGCTAATGTATTGTACCATGTATTTGTACTTGTTTTTGCTTATATCTCATGTATATATATATATATATATATAAAAAAGCCTGCACTGCTGCATAACAAACTGATATTTTATTCATTTTGTGATTGGCCTAAAACGTAACCGGTTGTAGGTTGCATTGACACCTAGCAGTGGATGTACAGTTTGAAGACCCAGTCAGTGACATCACAATATGCAATTTTAAAAAAATTCATGATCACCATGACCAAAATTGTACCTTTTTTTTTTACACTGAATCTTGAAAAAAAAAAAATATTGACCTACCGATGTGACGCGCCGTCGCAGGAGGAGGAGAAGGAGGACTCGTTTGGTTCGCCAGGCCCCGGTGAGCGTGCCCAGACTCCTCGCTCTGCCGGCCCCGCCTCTGCGCCTCGCCCTACCGGCCCCGCCTCTGCGCCTCGCTCTGCCTGCACCCTTCAAGCTCCGGGAGGCCTTTCCTGTACCCGTTCACCACCCAGAGGCTCCTCCCGTGAATTTCCCCAAGTATTTTTTTGGGGGGGGGGCAGTAGGTACCCTGTGAGGGCCATGGAGGTGATGCAGACATGGACCTCGCCTCGTCCTGCTCCGCCCTGGCCTTCGCCTCTTCCTGCTCCGCCCTGGTCTCTTCCTGCTCTGCCCTGGCCTTCGCCTCTTCCTGCTCCGCCCTGGTCTCTTCCTGCTCCGCCCTGGCCTTCGCCTCTTCCTGCTCCGCCCTGGTCTCTTCCTGCTCCGCCCTGGTCTCTTCCTGCTCCGCCCTGGCCTCTGCCTCGTCCTGCTCCGCCCTGGCCTTCGCCTCTTCCTGCTCCGCCCTGGCCTCTGCCTCTTCCTGCTCCGCCCTGGCCTTCGCCTCTTCCTGCTCCGCCCTGGCCTTCGCCTCTTCCTGCTCCGCCCTGGTCTCTTCCTGCTCCGCCCTGGTCTCTTCCTGCTCCGCCCTGGCCTTCGCCTCTTCCTGCTCCGCCCTGGCCTTCGCCTCTTCCTGCTCCGCCCTGGCCTTCGCCTCGTCCTGCTCCGCCCTGGCCTCTGCCTCGTCCTGCTCCGCCCTGGCCTTCGCCTCTTCCTGCTCCGCCCTGGCCTTCGCCTCTTCCTGCTCCGCCCTGGCCTTCGCCTCTTCCTGCTCCGCCCTGGCCTCTGCCTCGTTCTGCTCCGCCCTGGCCTTCGCCTCTTCCTGCTCCGCCCTGGCCTTCGCCTCTTCCTGCTCCGCCCTGGCCTCTGCCTCGTCCTGCTCCGCCCTGGCCTCTGCCTCGTCCTGCTCCGCCCTGGCCTCTGCCTCGTCCTGCTCCGCCCTGGCCTCTGCCTCGTCCTGCTCCGCCCTGGCCTTCGCCTCTTCCTGCTCCGCCCTGGCCTCTGCCTCTTCCTGCTCCGCCCTGGCCTTCGCCTCTTCCTGCTCCGCCCTGGCCTTCGCCTCTTCCTGCTCCGCCCTGGTCTCTTCCTGCTCCGCCCTGGTCTCTTCCTGCTCCGCCCTGGCCTTCGCCTCTTCCTGCTCCGCCCTGGCCTTCGCCTCTTCCTGCTCCGCCCTGGCCTTCGCCTCGTCCTGCTCCGCCCTGGCCTCTGCCTCGTCCTGCTCCGCCCTGGCCTTCGCCTCTTCCTGCTCCGCCCTGGCCTTCGCCTCTTCCTGCTCCGCCCTGGCCTTCGCCTCTTCCTGCTCCGCCCTGGCCTCTGCCTCGTTCTGCTCCGCCCTGGCCTTCGCCTCTTCCTGCTCCGCCCTGGCCTTCGCCTCTTCCTGCTCCGCCCTGGCCTCTGCCTCGTCCTGCTCCGCCCTGGCCTCTGCCTCGTCCTGCTCCGCCCTGGCCTCTGCCTCGTCCTGCTCCGCCCTGGCCTCTGCCTCGTCCTGCTCCGCCCTGGCCTTCGCCTCTTCCTGCTCCGCCCTGGCCTTTGCCTCTTCCTGCTCCGCCCTGGCCTCTGCCTCGTCCTGCTCCGCCCTGGCCTTCGCCTCTTCCTGCTCCGCCCTGGCCTCTGCCTCGTCCTGCTCCGCCCTGGCCTCTGCCTCGTCCTGCTCCGCCCTGGCCTCTGCCTCGTCCTGCTCCGCCCTGGCCTTTGCCTCTTCCTGCTCCGCCCTGGCCTTCGCCTCTTCCTGCTCCGCCCTGGCCTCTGCCTCGTTCTGCTCCGCCCTGGCCTCCGCCTCGTCCTGCTCCGCCTTGGTCTCCGGCCCAGTCTGGTATGCCCATGCTCTGCGGCCCAGGCCCGCCTTGGCTACCTCCTGGTCCTGTTCCCCTGCACGGGCCTGGCCCTCCGTCCCTCCCCCGGGATCACCTTCACTCTGCCCCCCGCCTGGATCGTTCTAGGAGCGTCTGGAAGCTGCTCCTTAGAGGGGGGGTTATGTGACGATCTGCGGCTGGAGTGCCCGCTTGAGCCTCTGGGGGGCACTCCTTCCTAGTTTATTGTTTCATTCATGTTTTACCCTGGACTGATAATGGTTTATTTCATGCACCTGTGTTTTATCATCTTGTTTAGTTCACCTGTTTTTAGCTCTGAACTCCAGCTGCTGGATTATCAGGAGGAAGACGGGCTGACGATACTGCAGTTGGAGAAGAATCTCCGTACACAGATCAAGATGATGCTGAAGGAGAAGGCTGGGCGTCAGAGCGAGCTGAAGTCTCTGATTCAGCAGGATCAAGATTGGTGCTTTCACGTCTCTTGAGTCTTGCTTCTAGTGTCTTGTTTTAAGTTTGTTTAATAAAGCTACACTGCATTTGGACCCAGCCTCAGCTCTGTTTCTCCGCACAGCGTCACAGAACAACCAACCTCAATATGGGTCCAGCAGTCGTCAGCAACCGGGCTATGACAGAATACCTGTCGTCAGTCTTGCAAGAGGGCCGGTCTGTCCAAAGGTACGCGAAGGAGTTCCTGTCCATTAGCAGTGTGGGAGCGCTAGATGATATCCAGCTCATGGGCCTGTTTCTGAATGGGCTGGATTATGAGATCGCTCGATGGATGCCGCGGGACCTTGCCAACTGGACTCTTGACGGGTATGTCGCTCGGGCTTGTTCCTTGCAGGACCTCTTCCCGATCGATCCCAAAAGAGTGCCGTCACAAGAGCAGCTGAACAGCTACAGGAAATACATCAACACACGCAACCAGGAGAAGGAGCGTCGTCATGGCGAGGTGGTGGAAATAAAGCGTCAGATCACAGTGTTGATGGAGGATTTGGAGCATCATCCTGACACAACCTTTGAGGAAGACGCTGTAAAGGATGAAAACGCTAAATGCCTCTCTGTGGACAACATCAGCTCACTGAAAGTGTTACTGGGACGGCTGGAAAACCGTAAATCAGACAGTGAAGCGCTGTGTGTGTCCATCTGTGGTCGTATTGGGGAATTGTGGGAGATGTTGCAGGTTCCTGTGGAAGAAAGAGAGAGTCTCATGCAGAACAACCACACCAGCACAAAGAGCAGATTGAACGCACTGCAAGCAGAGCTTCGGTTATTGGAGGAGCAGCAGAAGAAGAACATTGAGGGTCAAGTTTTGGGAGAAATGCTACTACAGCCTGGAGCAGAGACAAGCCTTCGTTCCTTACTACTGTGACGATCTGGACGAGGAGGTGTTGCGTGAACATGAGCTGGAGTTGAAACGATTGAAGCAGGATTATACCGCACACCGCGAGATGTATGACTCTGTTTCCACCTGGACCAGCAACTGGACTCTCTATCAGGAGCTGGTGAAAAAAGCCACAGACCCATCTCGCTTCAACAACAGAGGAGGAAACCTGCTGAAGGAGGAGAAGCAGAGAGTCGACCTGCAGAAGACTTTGACGAAGCTCGAGAAGAGTCTGAATGCTCAGATTGACCAATGGGAAGCGGCGCAGTGTAAGGAGTTTCGTGTGAATGGGCAGTCGTTCCTGCAGTATGTGGAAGAAGAAGAAGCCCAGTCGGTGGCGGTACCGTTAAGTTGGTTTGTCAACCGCCAAAAAAAAAGAAAAGAAAAAGATATAAACATCGTCGGAGATCTGCGGCAAAGGTTTCACGACAGGATGAGGAAGTGTGAGGTCCCCGCTGCACAGTCTGTCTCATATCTGAACAATGCTCTTGGTGAGCTGAAGGACATCTGGGAGGAGATCGGGATCACAGAGGACCAGCGGTGTCAGCGAATGGACGAGGTTCACATGCACATCAAGAAGCTGCTGGACAAGATAATCGCAGAGGAGGAGGGGTTGAAGAAGCGCTTGATGAGCAGTATTAAAGCTTGCAGAAAAAATGTGGCTTGCCTGTGTGATGAACTCCAGCTGCTGGATTATCAGGAGGAAGACGGGCTGACGATACTGCAGTTGGAGAAGAATCTCCGTACACAGATCAAGATGATGCTGAAGGAGAAGGCTGGGCGTCAGAGCGAGCTGAAGTCTCTGATTCAGCAGGATCAAGATTGGTGCTTTCACGTCTCTCGAGTCTTGCTTCTAGTGTCTTGTTTTAAGTTTGTTTAATAAAGCTACACTGCGTTTGGACCCAGCCTCAGCTCTGTTTCTCCGCACAGCGTCACAACCGACCCTTTAAAAAAAATTTTTTGCTGTTACTGCAAACCAAAATATTTTTAAGGATGGCCTGATTGGAATCACTTTAAAAAGGAGATCGGCTACAAAAAATGATCATGAGATACTATTCTGATTATCATGAGAACATTATAATTGTGTGTGGGACATGGCTTTTAATGGTAATACTTTTATTTTCGTAATCAGCCTTTAAAAAATGATATACAATTTTAATTTATTGGCCAATATATCGGTTATCGGCTTTCAAATATGAAGAATTATCGGTTATCGGGATCGGTCCAAAATATTCATATCGGTGCATCCCTATGGTTCTTTTATCATTATCAATATTGAAAACGTAATATTTAATATTGTTTTGGAAATTGTTCTTTTTAAAAGTTCTTTTAAATTGTTATAATGATTCAGGCTTGGTGAAAATACAAGACTTCTTTCAAGAATGCATTTATTCCAAATTTTTTACCAGTACTGTATGTATCTCATCTGAAAACTTCCTGAATCTAAGAAGCTATATTTTGTTGTGTTTTATGTTACCAAATATCTAAAAAATCTCACATTGTTTGGTGCATTTTTAAGTCTTGTATGTATTGTGCTATTTTTGAATGAATATCTCATTATTACGTGTTCGGAGAGGGAACGGTGATGTTACGGGGGTTAGTGGGTTGTTTTAGTCTGTCAACAGTGGCCATATGGTTTCCATCAGGTCCTCCCTTCATCTTCCCTTGCAGTGCTCAGGTCGATATCAGCCTTAATAAATCACGGGTCATTTTCCCCAAAGCAAGCCTTAATTAATAAAAGTAGGTTTGAGGTCAGTTTTGATTTATACAGTTCATAGCTAGCAGTAGCAAACCGCTTTGTTTGGTTGGTTCTGAATGTTCTGGCTCCGTGGGCAGTCACCCAGAACCAAAGGGCATGCTGGGATATCGCTGTAAAACAGGTCAGTGAAACCTGATTTATGAGCAGACACAAACACTCCTCATAAATATCTCCCTGGTCTTTCTGTGTTTCGCTGGCGATTACGGGAAACTAGCTTTACCCAGCAACAAAACTGTTCTCATTGGTACATTTAGACCTGATTTTTTGCCTACATGATACTTATGAAGAAATAAAATCATGTTAATAAAAATTTAGGGGTCATATCTTTGGATGATCAGGGGCCAATGAGTGACCAAGTATTCCTCATATTATTAAAACTTAAAATTGTATTGGTTTACACACAAAACCATGTGATATCCATACGAATGGACACAGGGTCTGAAGGGGTTAATTGTGTCACCCCACGTCACATTTTTACGTTTGCTTTTCACTGGCATCTGTTGCATTATGTAAGCAGTACAAATAACAAGCACTACCATGATGTATGTATAAATAATAGGGATGCACCAATATGAAAGCTTAACCGACAACTGGCCGATAACCGATAATTCTTTATATCTGAAAGCCGATAACTAGGGTTGGGTATCGTTTGAATTTGAACGATTCTGATTCCGATTCCGATTCCTTGTTTCGATTCCGGTTCCTAACGATTCTCGATTCCGATTCTTTTAAGAGGCAGGGTCAAAAAAAGTTTAGCTAACCAACGGCCTTTCTGAAGGAAATACTCCTTCTGTCACAAATACTCCTTTTGTCACAAATTTTGCATTTTGCCGAGATTTCGTTAATTTTTAGAAAAGCGAAGCCATACTTTGGATCGCCGACGTAAGCTACTCATGTTCGACTCGCGCGGTTATGCCAACACTTCCGGTAGACGCTTCTTCGTTGGTGTTGTTCAGCGGTTTCTTCTTCCGCTCGGCGGACTGTGAATATCAAAACTAGGAATCGAAATTTTAACTTTTGAACGATTCCGGGAAAAACAAAAAGTTAGTCTCGGTTCCAATCGATACTCGATTCTCAATACCCAACCCTACCGATAACCGATATATTGGCTGATAAATCTAAATCCAAAATTTTATATATCTCTTAAGAGCCTGATCACAAAAACAAAAGTCTCACCATTAAAATCAATGTCCCAAGCACACAACTATGATGTTCTCATTATAATTTTATGTAGCCGATATGATATGACTTTTTTAAAGGGATTCCAGTCAAAATTTCAAGCAATTCATAACCATCATGTTGAACAGTGCGCATCTGAAGCGTCGTTAATATATTGCCCGAATTTTCTTTATCCCTAATAAATACCTTACAATTTTTGCATTACAATAATTTGCATTACGTGAGTTAAAAAATCAGCTAAAATGTGCTTAATAGCAAAATGCACATTCTTATTTCTTTAAAAATACATGTATTTTTTTTAAGATTCATATCTCAATGTCTATATCATGCTAAAAGTTTTTGTGTGCATTCTGACCCATCCAGAACTTCTTAAGTTGGATAGTCGCCTGATAAGGGTGTCTTGTAATATTTCCCCTGGTATGAGAAGTATGATAAACGTAGTGTGTAATAAAAGGAGAGTCTGCTTCAACCACTCCTGCTATTTCAGTGATCCTCTAGACTCACTGCACTGCAGAATAGCTTCAATAAATCAGTTTAATGAGACATGAGCCTTATCCAGATTTATTAAATAACAAAAATCTAAGCTTAAAGTGAAATTTTATGTTTAAAAAGGTAGAGAGGTACAAATGAATGGTTTTCAATGTAAGACTACAAAACTGGCACTTTTAATAAGCTATACACCAGATGTGTAGACTAGTAAATCTGCCATTTTTATTGCAGTTACACCCATTTGTGGCAGACATGTGAACTAAAGGAGCATGCATCTACGTCTCCTTTCCAGCAAAGGTCAGAACAGACGTTATTTCTAAACATTATATACGCTTTAGATAACCATAATAACATCATGTTTCTATTAGTTTCAGTTGTAATCGGCTAGTGGTTGATCAAAGCGGAGGTAGATAATAATATATAGAAGATCCACAAAATAACACGCCATCATGGTAACACACGACTATAGAATAAAGCACTAAAAACAATGTGCATTACTGATAGAAAAACTAAGAAGAAAAAGATTTATTAAAATGAAAAAAACATCAAATGTGAAGCTATTCTGGGAATGTCAGCTTTTCAAGATGATTTGTTCTTTTTATGTCTAAAAATGGTGCATTTAACTGTGAAATTGCATGTAAGTACATATTGTATTACAGTATTTCCCTGTATATATAAAGGGAACTACAGTTCATGTTCTGTATATAATTTAATTTTCAATCAGGGCATTTATGGTGCAAAGAGTTCTGTTTTAACATTAAGTGTGGAACTTAAGAGAAAAAAGATAAATGACATGAACCCATCAAACCCTAAAATGTACATATTAACACCTAAAATGTACATATTATAACCTGAAATGGACACATTAGCTTGTGAAATGTACTTATTAGCACCTAAAATGTACATATTAACACTTAAAATGTATTATTAGCACCTAAAATGCACATATTAGCACCTAAAATGGATACAAGTTTACCTTTTGAAAAGGTACAGCCCCAGTGACAGCTTTTGTACCTTTTTTTCTGAGAGTGCATGAACCCATCAAACCCTTTATCTCGCACGTTGTTTTAAATGAGGAGAACAGCTGGCGTCTGTCCACTCAAAGATGAGAGATGCAATATAACGCTTGTCTTGCTGCCCATACCGGCATTCTGAAATGTAATAAAGATTGATATGAGATCTTTTTCATGGTCATAAGGCTAAAAACAACAGAAAGCAGAGCTTCATGATCTGCAGACGCTGTGGGACTGAAGCGCAGAGCACTGCTTACACTTGAACGTGTTCCTCCGCTATCCATGAAAATACTGCCGTTATTTATTCCCCCTCGGGTCGTTCCAAACCAATATGCAACGTTTTGGTATCAACCCCCGAGAAAAAATGTTTCTTAAACAGCAAATCCTCATATCAGAGTGTTTTCTGAAGGATCATGTGACACTGAAGACTGGAGTAATGATGCTGAAAATTACGTTTTAAAATATAATCAAATGCATTTCTGTATTTAAATGTACATTTTCCATTTGTGCAATGTTTCGTGCAAAAATAGAAATGATAATTCATCGTGATCGTGACATGCGTTCTTAATTTGCATGTTGAATTTTGCTGAATTTATTGTGTGACATTTAATGAAAATGCAATCGCAAGTGTCTTAAATGTGAGTGTGAATGCAATTAAGAAAAATCAATTCAATGATCGTTTTGGTTGAACATTTTATACATATAATCATTTCTGTAATACATTTCCATTTTAAGTTTGCAAATTATTAAGCGTTAAAATGTGTACTCAATTTACATATTAAAACTAGTGTATGAAATGACAATTATATAATAGATTTTTCATTTTCATTTTGCACCAACGTTGCACAAATATAATGGAAAATGTCAATTTAAATACAGAAATGCATAGCCATTTTACATATTGCATTGTCATTTTATATATTACTTTTCAAATTGAATATTGCTACCCTTGTGCTTTCATAAGTTTTGACTGTATTTTTGATTGGATAAATGCAGCCTTGGTGCAGAAGAGACTTAATTATTCCACATTTTGACTATGATATCAAAGCTACATCCCTCCTGAAATGGTCTTAATATTTAAATGGAAAAGTTGTTTTTCTTATTATAAAACATTAGTGCATTCAGTTTCACTGATTTTTTTTGTGATCAGTTGTTTTGTATAATTATAGATTTCAGATTTGATGAACGTGAATGAACTTTTGTTTGAACTTAATGTAGATTTATTGCCATTAATTTCTGACATGCAGAGTTTTAAACTTGGCAGCCATTAATATTAAATGAAGTTTCGTTATTTATTTCTCAGAATTAGTCCCCAAATACGATACTTCAGACAAACGTTTAACAAAACAACAGCATAAAAAGATGTCTCCACTCCATATGCAAAGGATAACAGATCAGTTGCCTTAAATGACTGCTGATGTCATTACATGGCTGCTAACTTATAATCAAAAGCTGTGCTGACCAGAGGCAAATGATGGAGTTTGTCTGCAACAGTCAATATTTACATATTTTGTGAGTAAGCTGTTTATTGAGTGCATGTCAGATCTGTAAACCTGTCAAAAGCTGTTTTATGTTCAGCACAATTCCGATTATATTAGCTCTTTGTTGAAACAGTGAATAATTTGCTCTGTATATATATATTTTTCGGTACACCCCCAGCTTACAATCAAAAACTACTTTTTTACAGACCTTTCGACCAATCAGCAGTGGCTATAGCCCGACTCCGAAGAGTCCATCTCCCAAGAGTCCCCTCACAGGCGGTGTGTCCTACAATAACGGCAACTCAAGACTGACGTACAACAACCCAGCCGGACTGTATGCGCACAACAACGGCAATGGTGCCCTGCCAAAGCAGATGGCAGGCCTCAGCCTGGGCTCTCCTCACAGGTGGGACACTTTACAGTTTCCACACATGCACAGGAATAGCACAATGGGCCCTATTTTAAGGATCTAAGCTCATGGTAGGGCACAAGTGCACTTAGGTCGTGTCCGAATCCCCTTTTGCTAGTTTAACGATGGGGAAAATGGTCGGCGTAGGGTCTAAAATGCTCTCTATTCTCGTAATGAGTAATGGGTGTGTTTTGGACGTAACGTGCAAAATAAACAACAACCAGAGCTTTGCCAGTTGCGCTCGCGCCATGACGGATTCGAATTTACAAGCGGAAAAACTGAACACTTCTCTAGCGAGGAAACCGATCTGCGATGACATCATGAACCGATCTGCGCGAGGTTAAAGCGTGCAAGAAGAAAAATCCGTTTTATTTTTTCCCAAATTCCGTTTTTTCCGTTTTAATTTTGGGAATTAGGTGTTTTTTTTACCCTTGACTGTTATTTTAGTCGTAAAAAGAGTGTGCTTTTAAAGTTAATGATTAAAATGTATTAAAAAATAAATACAAATAAATTAGGAATGAGCTTAAATTTATTGAGGTAATACAGACATTTACTCAGGAGCCTTTTCAGGACAAATACTGCATGATGCAACATAACACTGCACTCTTCAAGCTACTACAAAATATAGTTAGGAGCTTTAAACTGTCCAGTAAAATAAATTAAATTAGTTTATATAAGTTTAAATAAAGTCCCACTCTGTCTCTCACGGAGTTCGCTTCGCTTTTGTCCAGTCCGGCGCCTCATAGACAGACGCGGTGTGTGTGTGTGTGTGTATGTGAGAGAGACGGAGGGAGAGCAGGGAAATAAAACTGAAAGAATACGCTGCGTGTTTTAAATACTGTTAAAAAATGAAACGCAGTATGTGGCGGCGAATTAGTCTATGTGTGGGAAACACTGCATAAGTCACGTGCGAACTTCTCGGCTCGGCACTGACGGCTTCAGCGTTGAGTTTCTTAACTTTTTGCCGACGAAAGGAGATCCGTGGAGAGCCGCTTCGCCATGCTTTCATTGTTTTGATTTCGTCATTGGAGCTGTAGGACTCTTTGATGTTATTTCGTTGTTATTTATAACAATGACAATAAAGAAATGAATTGAATTGAATTGAATTGAAATGAATTGAAATGACGGGTTGGAGGGTTTGTTTCGCCCAGGGCTGCGTTTCCCAAAAGCATCGTAAGCCTAAGTTGATCGTAAAAACGATCTTACGAATGATCTTATTATGTTCTGTTTCCCAAAAGCATCGTAACTTAAGTAGCACTTGAAAATCTTCGTAGAACTACGAGTGCTCTGGAGTAATCGTACATCCCCAAGTGCATCGTAAGAAGACAGAGTTACGAGGTCACCTGCAGGACAACCGGCAGATTACACTTTTATCTAGATTCAATAGATTACACTGCAACGTAAGTAGCCTATAATATATAGGTTTTGATTGTACACTTTGTTGTACTCGTGTTTTGTTTAAATTAATAAATTAAATAATTAAAAAGGGAAAAAAAATAGAAAATTAAAATTAAATCTAAATTAAACGAGTTAACAACAACAACAAAAAATCATAAAATAAGTAATCTGGGAAATATGCTTTAAAGACCGGGCAAAATAGGGATGAATTCAAAAAAAATCTGCCAATGACTTGCTGACGTGCACGAAAACCAGCCATGTAGGCTATGGGCTATATGCACGCATAAGTTCCGCATTTGACGTAAGGATGCTCGTCCATTTCCGGTTGTGAAGATTAAAGCGGAGGAAAACCGAGGAAAACGGGATTATGGCAGAGTCTTCAATATTTACTGTCCTCCCATCTTTGAAACGAAACGTACGTTTAGATGTCATTTTATATATAGTTATGTTTATTTAATATAATTTTAAAAAGAAGCAAAAACACAACGAGGGGTGTCTGTTTTATCTGTTTTTGTGACTAACGTTTCTTTAGTATAACCATGGAGTATAAAATTCAATATAAATTCTCGGTATCGGCTTTGGAGAGTCATTTATTAACTGGATCAAGATTTTATACACATCACCATCGGCCACAGTCACAACGAATGGACTAACATCACAAAGCTTCGCACTGCATAGGGGGACGAGGCAGGGATGTCCACTCTCTCCATCCCTATTTACCATTTTTATTGAACCTTTAGCAGCAGCTATCCGTCAAAACCCAGCAATCAAAGGTATTGAAACACCACAACAAATACATAAAATCTCACTCTATGCAGATGATATCCTACTATATATACAAAAACCCCTAACATCTACTCAAGAAATAATTAAAACAATCCAGTCCTTCTCAAAAATATCCGATTATGCAATAAACTGGAATAAATCCTCCATCCTCCCTTTACATAAAACCAAATGGGATGTGGCACCCCATCAATCACCAATACCTATTTGTCAAGATCACATCATTTACTTAGGCATTAAGATTTCCTCCAGACTGTCAGAGTTGGTAACACTCAACTTCACACCACTACTAAAAAAAATAGAAGACGATTTGCTCAGGTGGCTCAACCTCCCAATCTCCATAATCGGCAGGATAGCAGCAATAAAAATGACGATTTTACCAAAAATTAACTACCTATTCTCAATGATTCCAACCCACCCCACACTCACCTGGTTTAAATCACTAGACTCCATTATAACTCACTTCTACTGGAAAAATAAAACGCCAAGGATAAAACTCACTACACTACAAAAGAGTAAGGTTCAAGGAGGACTAGAAGCACCAAATTTCCAATATTACTCAATGGCTAACCAACTGCAATACATATACAAATGGATTCACCCCACCCAATCTGATATTATATGGCTAGATATAGAACAATCACTATGCAAAGAATTAAATATAGCTGACATACCGTTCCTCACCAAATCAATTAAACAACACACATGTTTTAATGCAGTAACTATAGCCTCCACTCTGACAGCCTGGTGGAAATTTCACCAAATCACAAACTCTACATTAGCTCCATCTAACCTCACTCCACTATGGAACAACCGTGATTTTATAAGCAATAAAAAAAACATTGAATTTTCACACATGGGCGGAAAGGGGTATCACCCACATTAAGCATATTTTCAAAGCCAACACATTTAAACCATTTCCACAACTGGCTCAGGAGTATAGCATCGAGAACAACGAATTTTTAAAATACCTACAAATCAAATCTTCTGTCCTGGCAAAAATAAACATCAGAGATACAAATTTAGAACTTCCACCGGCAATATCAGACATGGTCAACATTTCCTCTCCAAAAAAACTGCTCTCTAAAATATACAAAATTATCTCAAATCAACTTCAGACTATATACTTACCAACAATAAAATGGGAAAATGATCTTTCAATAGCCACTGATGCCAACTTCTGGACCCAAATCTGTAAAAATGTCTATCTCATGTCCAAAAATGCGAATCTTCAGTTAATACAATACAAAATAATCCACAGAACACATTACACAGGCAATAGATTAGCTAAAATGGGTTTCACATCAGAAGTTTGCACACATTGCAATCAAAATTCTACAGACACATACATCCATGCAACCTGGCACTGCACTCCAATCAAACACTTTTGGGAAGAGGTCACACAATCACTATCCACTATAGTTGGCTGCCACATCCCATTGTCGCCTTCCCTTTGCTTGCTGGGGGACCTTACAATAATCACTGATAAAACTATAAACTCTAAAATACTCCTCATAGCGCTAACCATCGCCAAGAAAACTATCCTCATGAACTGGAAAACCAGAAATAAATTACACATTAACATTTGGAAAAATCTTATTACAGACTTCATTGCAATGGAACTCGCATCTCCCCTTCATAATTACACATCTGAAACTGACCTCTACCGTCCAACACTTTCTGACCTCTTACAGTTATGAATCCCTTCTCTGTTCTTAACTCAGTTTATAACCAACCCACGAATATTTGTGCATTTTAGTTGTTCGAACTTGTTTTTGTCATCATTGTTATTGCTATCTTTACTGTCACTGTTATGATTACTATTTTCACTTTTATTTTATTTTTTGTTGTTTCATTGTTGTAATTGCTGTTGTTGCTGTCTTTTGCTCTCACCGTTGTGATCACCACTGCCATCATCATTGTCATTCATTATTATTATTATTATTATTACTACTATTATTATTATTATTATTATTATTATTATTATCATCATCAATATTGCCATTGTCAATGCTGTAGAATTAGAATGTAGAACTAGAATTAAGCGTCATTGTCATCATTAATGCAATAACTTCCCCCTTATCTCTTCATGGGTTTTTAATGCACCACAACATAGAAAAGGAGAAAAAAAAAAAAAAAAAAAAAAAAAAAAAAAGAATAAGTATATTTGGATAAACATCGCAAACACCAAGGCAGGCAAGACAGGCGAGAAGTAGTTTCAACGGGACAGCATCTCTGGCCCAATTTGAGACATTCTCGCACTGTACTCCCTCTTTTAATGCACTTTAGACATTGCACATAACACACACACAAAAAAAAAAGAAAAATATAGAAAAGATAGGGACTGAAGAGATGTGGGGGAAGGTTGTCTTATATTATATTATATTATATTATTATATTATATTATTATATTATCATATTTTGTACAGGATTGACAATGGCAATTGTTACATAGGAGGAAGGATGGAAATAAAAATCTACAAAAACAATATGGGCAGTATGGTGGTAGTGGGGAGTGATGGTAATGACAATGGTAATAAATAATAAATGGTTACTTTGTGTACACACGCATACACATACCCACGCTCATACACGCTCACTTACACACTTAGATCAAACACTTAATCACTCTTGCCACTGCTGGAATTATGGATTTACAAGATTGCTCACTACTGCACTATGTTGGTTTGTTTGTATGTATGTCTGACTGTTAAATAAAAAAAAAAATAAAAAATAAAAAAATAAATTCTCGGTATTGCATTGGACTCTACGATCGGCGGAAGTTATCGAGCATCCCTAATGCTTCACCAGAAATAACGCCGTGCATAGAGCCCATTTACACTTATATGCCGAGTTTAATTTTTGTGACGAGCTCCACAAACTTCACAGAAAGGAAATCAGGGGTGTGTTTCCCGAAAGCATCGTGAGCCAACTATGGTCCCAAGTTCCGTCGTTATCAGCATAGTTCAACGAGACGGTGTTTCCAGAAAGCATCGTTTCAACGAACATTCGCAAACAGCATCGCAAAGTTGTGTGGTTTGAATGACTGCTCTCGACCTAGAGGCGTAGTTTCTATATTGGACGTATTAAATCCTTATCTTGAGCAAAATAAGCAAGCTGACATTCAGTACAACCGGTGTCTTTTATATAGAATACATTCAAATGTAATTTACGTATTTTAGTTTTTCAAAAGATTTAAAGTACCGATTTTGAAGAGTACGCATGTGCGAACGTGCTCTACTATGTAAGAACGAGCCAAATATTGAGTCTGGTAATAAAGCAAAACAACTGAGAACAGTTAGAAATAGTCCTCAGATGACATGTCTGTAATTTAAATATAAAAAAATCTAGGGTTAATTGTATATATAGCCCATTGGGCATTTCTCGCGGACCTCCTTCCCTGATCTTTGAACACGGTTGCAGTTTGTTTGCAACACGTCCTTCCAGATGTTTTGTTTTTCCTTATTTGTATGGTGTCTTTTAAATCTGTTAAAAATAAAATCTTTGTTTCCCTCTATCTCCTCTGGAAGGACATTAATTTTATCTTTTTGAAAGGTAGCCTATCTTGTTTTGTCATTTTGTCAGCCTGTATAGGTGTTTTATATCCATATAGGCTTGTCTTGATTTCTAATCCACAACAAATGACGATTATTAGGTTAAACGTTCAGAATACGACTCCATATAAGGTTATATTTCAGCACTTCGCGAATGGATAGCGACGCTTAAGTAGCACGTAGAACGCGTTCTCGCTCATGCGTTCATGTTAAGTGCATTTTTGGGAAACGCACGTGGAATTGCTGCGATCGTTCGTAACCTTGCACGTAGAGAGCGCTTTTAAGAGCTAAGATACATCGTTATCGGGAAACCCGGCCCAGATTTGCTTCCCCCGCTCTTCTCCCACACAAAAACAGAATTTCAAACCAAATCTGTAAAATCCCACGAAATTCCGTTAACACTAGATTCCGCGTTAATATTTGGCATGTGTGTGCGCGCTGCTTTGCGTCCCTGTGCGTGTACGCAGAGTGTACGTGCGTTGTGGACCTCACATCACTAACGCGCTCTTTAAATAACAAAAAAATACTGCGTCATTGATAGGGTTGGGTATCGTTTGAATTTGAACGATTCTGATTCCGATTCCGATTCCTTGTTTCGATTCCGGTTCCTAACGATTCTCGATTCCGATTCTTTTAAAAAGTTTAGCTAACCTTGCTAACCAACGGCCTTTCTGAAGGAAATACTTCTTCTGTAAAAATACTCCTTTTGTCACAAATTTTGCATTTTGCCGAGATTTCGTTATTTTTAGAAAAGTGAAGCCACACTTTGGATCGCCGACGTAAGCTACTCATGTTCGACTCGCGCGGTTATGCCAACACTTCCGGTAGACGCTTCTTCGTTGGTGTTGTTCAGCGGTTTCTTCTTCCGCTCGGCGGACTGGGAATATCGAAACTAGGAATCGAGATTTTAACTTTTGAACGATTCCGGGAAAAACGAAAAGTTAGTCTCGGTTCCAATCGATACTCGATTCTCGATACCCAACCCTAGTCATTGACTTTAGAGCAGGTTTCAGTTGGTCAACGGCTCAGTCAATTTCAGTTCCTCAAAATAGTAACGCTCTAACAATGCATCTGAACACACACCTCGCTTTCAGACCAGCAGCCCATGCATTCGCTATTTAAACAACGTGTCGCTGGACGTGAAAATGAAAACTGCGTCAGGCTGAAACTAGCAAAAAACACTTTTTTGCACCAGGTGTGTGATAGGGCCCAAAGCATTTTCTTTGGAATAACAATTAGACCAGGAACGCATGGTAAATAGGGTCAGGTCTAAATTCATGTTAACTGTGCACAGCTAAACTCCAGCCAACACAAACCAGACCGGTTGCAGTGGTGCCAGAAACGCATATTTATGATCCTCACAAGGCTGTGAGAAACGCAGTGATTTATCAAGAAGGCGATCTTGGGGATCTTTCCCATGTTGGACATCTACAGTGCAGGTCCTGTCTTCACTCAGAGCACTTGCACACAACAATAAACATCTCAGGATGAGATATGCTACAGCTCTTCAGGCATATTGTTATGTAAAAATGAGTTCATGAGTTCAGCGAAGCACAGGACTGGAAGAAGTGAACATCTGCCGCACTGATATTTGCAAAACAGCCTTGAATTATTCTGAAGCACTAGTGTATTTGGATGCAAGATAAGGGTGATCGAGAACCGCTTGCTGTTTACTCTGAAGATGACAAATCCGCTGTTTATGAATTCCTGCATATGTAAGGTAGAAGTTGTCATAACACTGATCACTCTCATGGAAACTTCCAACAAGGAAATCCATCGTGCAAGGTTTCTTAGGGGGAATCAGTTCCTTCAAAGATCTGAATTCATAACAACAGTCAAACTTGTTTGGACATGTCTACTCATTCTTTATTAGTAGTAATGGTGATTTCTGGGGCCGATCACGATCACTGTACCATCACTGTAAGCAGTATTGGCCGAAATTGATTGAAATAAATAATAGGCACACTATTTTTAACAACAATGTATTCAAGTATGAGTAAATTAAGAGATGAGAAAGTGTCATGAATGGACAACTCTTAATTTATTGACAAGCAACATGTGCATCATATTCCACTCGCTCATTTAGAGGCGATTAGGAGCAGCTCAAAGCTTCACAAATATAGCATTCCTGTGAAGAAAATTATAAAAAATAAAAAAACAGAGCAGTCTTTATCAACAGAAAGTAATCAAATGTAAAACAACTTTGCATAGTCTTCACTGTATATAAATATAGATTAAACCTACTACAGTCTTTTCTTGTCTGATTAACATTAATAACACGGACGGCCGCAGGAATATTAGGCTGCCGTCACTTTAAGAGCTGAATGCACGGATCCAATATACTGATACACGTGCAACTTATTTCCCAACTGTTCATTTTCACTTAAACACAACCGAGGGTTTATAAGTAAATACTCACCAAGCAGGGCATTTTCACCAGTTTTTGAACAGTTTTTTTTATTGTTAAGGCACAATTGTAAAAGCTTTATTGTTTAAAAAGCTATTATGGGCCAATAACCGGTGACCGATCAATTTGAGAACCCTTAATTACTTAATTATATATATATATATACTTAATTATATATATATGTGCTCAAATTGATCGATATATATATATATATATATATATATATATATTATTTCAAACCATTTAATTTAAAGATAGTAAAAACGCAAGCATAACAATTGCTGTTAAACTGTGATAAAAGAATTTTAAATAAATTATTTCCAGCATTAACAACTGCACGTTTATTACAAGATTAATTTACTGTGTCCAAACTTTTTTACTTGTATGTGTGTATCTGAGTATTTGTATCAAATGTGTTGTATTTTAATTTTAAACCGATTACTTTGGCTTCCATTGCTTGAGAGATGTACTGAAGCTTTTATAAATAACCTGATGGACTGAGAGAGTGTTTAGTTCAGTATGAAAACACATGGCGATAGCAGATGTTCATGTTCGCGATCTGGATATGTTTTCCTTTCAGTTTCAGCCCCGAACCACCGATGAATTCATCAGGCAACCGCAATGGTTTCGACCCGCAGTCGGACGTCTACAGGATGCTTCAGGACCCCGAGGAACCTGTGTCCGCTCCCAAACAGTCCGGCTCCTTTAAATACCTGCAGGGAATCCTGGAAGCTGAGGACGGGGGTCAGTTTCATTTCATTATTTCTCTCTCACGTGACAAATGCGGGTTTATTTCAGCAGTGGCGTGTAACGCATTTACTCCTATTAGCCAGTATGGCAGGTTGAATTGTATATATATATAAATTTTTTAAAAAAAGGATCTGAAATAATAAGAGCAGTATAGTGTTGTCAAAAACGTATTGAGCATAATTTTACTAATTCCCGCAGATTTTTGAGCTCAAACCCAAAGTGTGGCATTTAAAGCCGCCTCTCAGTACTAAAAAAAATGTACTCCCGCTGTGTATTGCACTTAAACAGTCAAATACACACACAATAATGACAAAATCCCAGTCTTGGAAAGTATTCACGTAATGTTTAATGTCAACGTAAACAGTTGAGAAAGAAAACGCATGTGTAACAGTATATTGGATCTGTGCATTCTGTCTTAAAGTGACAGTAGCCTAATATTCCTGCTGCCAAATTATGAGATAATATTAAAAATATTCATGATAATTTTTGTCGATGTCAAAATTGTGGCCAGGTGAAGATGCTGAGTGGCTTTGGAAAACCACTATCCACAGAAAAGTGAATGTCAGGCCGTGTTCAGAATGTATTTTGGAATCGTTAATATCGATAATGTCTTATATTGTAATTTTGTGTGTGATCAAACCGATAATACAATAATTATCGCCTCAGGTATGTTCAGTGGAAATAATAACATAAGAATGATGCAATGTTTGATTACAATACATCACTATTTACTCGTTACTTAGAAATGCTACACTATTTTTGTAGAAAATTGTGAAATATGTATTCAGTAAAAGCACTTTTTTTGGGGCCAGATTGCTCTCTTGTCTCTTGGAGGCTAAAAGCTCCCAAAAATGTTGTGCTTTGTGTCATATAAGCCCAAAATTGTGTTTAGTCTAAGCCAGATCCCACGAGAGCACGCTATACTTACGCCTTCGCCATCTCTCGCACCCTGAATTAGACCCCGATGGAGCCGCACGGATCAGGGATCAAGTGTTTAAGTGTGTAATTGGGGGTATTCGTTGACAGGTTTGGAGTAGTAACCTGTCCCAGCCGTTCTTGGGAATAAGGCAGAGTTAATGATCTCACTTTGGCACAACAACAGTCAGATGGTGAGGCGGGCACCATTGACGCATATTATTTTATCCGGATGTTTCCTCGTTCAGCGTGAAACCGAGATAGGCGGAGGCCTTGGCAGCTGTGCTCCATACTCTGTCTTAACCGTGCCCTGAAGCTAACACACACACACACAGGACTTTCAGCTACGTCTGCATGGAGATTAGCGTCTGACTTGGGATTGAAGTGTGAAGGACATTAATCCTGGCCATCTCTTGTTCCAGGGACAGCTGTGAAGTGCTTACTCTGAGAGATTTTTGTTTGTTTTGGGATAAACAAGGGATCATGGGAAGTCAGAAGTAGCTGTTCAAAGCAATAGTTAGCCCAAAAGTTACAATTCTGTCAATACTTTATCCTCCTCAAGTCGCTCAGAGCGTGTGCTCCACTGCCATTGGACACAAAATGAGATTTTTTAACTCTTTCCACACCAGCATTTTCACAAAGGTTTCATGGCCCCAAGAATATTTTGTTGTATAAATATCTAAGGATGCAATACATTAAAAGAATATATCCTCTACTTTTAAACAACAACAACAAAAAACAGATTTATTCTAACTTCATGCATTCTTGTTTAATGAACACTTGAATGCAAGTTTCATTAAAAAAGCAACATTTTGAGTAAAAAGCTGAAACAAATCCCATTTTTGTTAAAGACAACATCCAGATGGGATTCAGGCCCTGTTTACACGAGAACGCTCACGGGTGAAAACGTAAAAATATTTTATCGGATGTGCCTTTCGTTTACACGGCGACGGCGTTTTTGAGGCTTAAAAACGCAAAAAAGTGAAACCACCCTCTAGAGTGGAAATGTTAAAAACGTTCCGCCGCGTTCCCGTGTAAACGGTAAAAACGCAAAAGTCTGCTTGACAGTGGACTTGGTGTTGTTGTAGTATGCACTCCTAGCCACCTGGAGTGCATACTACATTGAATTTCACAGACTTTTGCGTCACCATTTGCACGCGGATTTCCCAAACAAAACGCTCATCTAAACGCAGAATAAAAAGTGATGACGCAACGCCACTTTTGCGTTTTCTCTTCAGAATCGTTTCCGTGTAAACAGAGCCTCAGAAGGATGATCAAAACACAGATGAAGTAGATCGAGTCCATCAACACCTCAAAGCTTCACAGTCCTGTAGCTGTTATTCAGTAACATTAGCCAGATTTGATTTACATGCTGTTTAATGCTGATGGTCGCATTATTTTACGTATGCATCTGCTTACACACGAGATCGCTTGTTTCTGCGTCTTTTCCGCTTGTGTTTTGATCTGGAGATTGAGTAGACTTTCAGAAGATGAGTAATAGCGCCCCCTACCGTATAACACGGTCGAAAGCCCTAAATGAAGCATTGTCTTGAAAATGGCGGGGAATTTAACTCTGATGAATAGGTTTCTGAGTGAATTAGTGGAACAGCATAATTTAATGCAGAAAGTGGAAAGACTGAGTTAGTTTTGGAGATCAGAAGATCAAGCATTTACTTTCAGTAATTGGAAGCCACAATTAAACGATTATGAAAGATGATTTAGGCCAGGTGTGGTGAGGTCTGCAAAGCTGAGGTGTAACCCTGGTCAAACACACCTCAACAAGATCATTAATGTCTTCTGAAGTAATAGAGAGTTACAGGCAGCTGAAAAAACACTGTGGGAAAGTGGATTTCATGCAAAAATATTCTGATTTTGAGTGCCATTTTCCAAGATTTCGCTCTTCTTTTGAAATCCCCCATTCTGTATGTTCATTTTCTTTTTGAATGCTATTTAAAGCAACTTTAAATAGCATTCAAAGCATACCTTTTATCAGTTCTTGCTCTCCCTGGGATCGAGCCCACACTGTAAAAAAATATTGATGGTTTAACTTAAAAAAGTAAGTAACCTGGTTGCCTTAAAATTTTAAGTTAATTGAACTGGAAAAAGTGAGTTAATACAATGAAGGAGACTGATTTAATCATCAGAAACTCAAAATAATAAGTTCTCAACTAAATAAATTATTGATTTGACAAAAGAAAAAATATTTTTTTACAGTGCATGACAGCGGTGTTGCAAACGCTGTGCGCTCTTCTGTTTGAACTACAGGAAGGCTTTTTTGTGTTACCGATTTTATTTTGAGCATTGCAAGCAACTTGGTAGTAAAATGTGCACAACACTACGACTCATCCTGGACTAAGATGAAATTAAGATACTAATTATTTATAGCTTATTGTTTTGAAATTAAGTACACTGCACATTGTGATGTCACCCTCCAGAAAGCGTAGTGGTTAAACAAAATAATGTGTGCCTTGATAATCACATCATTGACGGCATTGAATGGCTGTCAGAGTAGAAATGGATGAGTCATAAACCGAATCACAAAATTGTCTGCGATTTTTCTTGTAAAACATCAATAATTTGTCTGTCAAAATTTTATTGGAATTGCAATTCAGATCAGAAACCACCTCTTAAATGTGGTTTCAATCAAATTATAGGAAATATCAGGGGGGGGGGTTCTGTCTAGACTTTCAAAAACGAATCTGGATAAAAATTTAATCTGGTAAATTATCAGGAATCTTCAATTCTGAACTAATGAACTAATCCTTCAGATTCAATATGGCATAACCTGACTGAGGTCTGTTGGATACAGTAGAAATGGATGAGTCATAAACCGAATCACAAAATTGTCTGCGATTTCTCTTGTAAAACATCAATAATTTGTCTGTCAACATTTTATTGGAATTGCAATTCAGATCAGAAACCACCTCTTAATGTGGTTTCAATCAAATTAGGAAATATTATGTTTTTTTGTTTGTTTGTTTGTTTGTTTTTTTGCTGTCTAGACTTTCAAAAACGAATTTGGATAAAAATTTAATCTGGTAAACTGTAGATCCTTTGTACACTCTATTAACATCTTGTAAGTAAATGTTAATAAAAAAAAAATTCAATCTGGTAAATTATCAAGAATCTTCAATTCTGAAGTGAATTAATCCTTCAGATTCAATATGGCATAACCTGACTGAGGTCAGTAGGATTGGACACCTGGGTTAATTGAATGATTCAATGACTCACTCATAACACACAAAACAACACTGGGTTATTGCCATCAATTGGCATAATGCGGTAACCTTTTTGGTGAATGAATTTAAAAGTTTAAAACCATAGTATCGGCAACTTCGTGATCTAGACAGGACCGTGTCCCACACTAGAGGAGCTTTGGTTACTTCATGCGCTTCGATCTGCTTTTGTTGCAAAACTTGGGTCTTGTAAATAACACGAATCAAAAGTCAGCAATATTTCTGATGATTTATTTCGTGCACATTGACAAACAGGGATTGACATTAACACCCTCACATCCGCCAAATGCGGGTAAAATGAGCTTTGGCGGGAAACGCTGTCCAATCGCGAGCTGGTTTGGCGTGTTTCTACGTTTACTCGCTTTCCTGGGGAAGTTCGTGTAAGACAAATGTGTGCGGATTTAGCGCAAATACGCTACTCATGATATATTAAATACAGAATCTGCGCATTTCACAGACGTCTCTACGCAACAAATAACGGCGCTTGTTCACTTGCGTTGAAGTAATAGCGAATATTAAAAAGCAGTTGGTTAACAGAAAAGACATTGTTATTTTCCAGCATCCGACATGTTCTGTGTAAAACACATTTTTGTTGAAAAAAATAAAAGCCTGTTAAAATCGATTTCCTATTTTCGTTTTCGATACTTGTGCTGGCTGGTCCGATCGATTGTGTAATCGGTTCTCGAGCGTAAAGTGACAGTCCTAGTAGTTGATCACTGTATCATTGACTGCAGTTTGTTTTGTTTCCAGGGGTGTCACCGGTGGACAGGCCTGGGGTTCGAGGCTTGCGCTCCCCGGTTAAGTCCCCGGTGCCGAAGCTGGGCAGCCCCATCACGGCCCCTCTGGCGCCCATGGCCGGCCTACAGAAGCTGCCTCAGTGCACACGCTGCGGAAACGGCATTGTGTAAGTGCCATCTATCTATTGCTAATGGGGCTTGCATGAGTCTTTATAATGTTTACTGGGGTGCAATTATAATGTTAGTATGATTTGTACATCAAAAACTGTCATAATTATAAAATAAACCGCATTTTTCCTACCCTGATTGTAGCCTTCGGTTTAAACGGGGCGTGTCTCTGTGAGACTTCAGTGTAAACGCCCACTGCTGTGATTGGGTGACCAATTTGCATATTAAATGAGCATTAAATGTGGAAATTTTAGCACGTTTTTACAATTAGAGTTTGTGAAAAGTGTTGATTACAGCATTATATTTAGATCGTGGCATGAAAGGGATCTCGTCATTGAAACTCGACTTCTGCACACTAACAAAGGCTGTCATCATAACTATCAATGCAAATACGAGGTTCGTTGATTATAACGGGAGTTTTAGCGAGGGCCAAGAATTCAGTCACTGGCACAGACAGCAACACAGTGTCGGCCCAGATCCGGCCCACATCCGGCACAAGTGGATTCCTTGTTGTTGCTGTCTGGGGATAAACCAACCCAATCTCACGGGAATTTGTACGAATTTTACGAGGTGGCTAATTCGTAACAATTTGTACGACCTCACTCGTACGAATTAGTACGATTTAGCTAAATCGTACATATTTTACGAATTAGAATTCGTACGAATGACCTACCCCTGACCCCGCCCCTAAACATAACCGTCACGTGGGTTTAGACAAATCGTACAAATTTGTCGTATGAATTAGTACGAAATAGCCACTTTTGAATCACTCGTACGAATTCGTATGAATTGGTCGTGAGATAGGGTAGGATAAACTCGTTCTGTTTAAATTACAACTCCAGCGATTGTAAAGGGTGCGTTCTTTAAATATGTAATTTAATCACAGTTTAAATAACAGATTTTTTTCATTTCAAAGAAACAATGTGAAGGTCACCATTTAGTTACTGATAAAAACACCATTTTGAGACAAAAACATCAGACTGTAGGCCTTCATGAATCTTCAGAAATCACTGGTCACTTGTGATTTCGGTTTGACATGTTAGACTAATGATCGAGCTGGAATCAGTGGGCGGGGCTACTGAACTTTAGGGTTAGTGATGTCACCAACCCAGGAAGTAGCTCGTTGTAGTCCTTAAACATCAATTTCTTTAAAAGCAAATGTGAACTTTGAAGCCTCGTAACTTTGCAGATGTTGTTTGTGCTCAAAGTGCAATTACACACTAACTAAAGATAAAGAAAAATTTAAAACATAATCAACCTGAATGTTTAACTATACAGCAATATTTGCTGAGGAAAGCCCCTAAATGAACATCTAGATAGTATTGAATAGACTTGAGAAGCCAGTATATGTGTGGTTTATGATCCTTAAACTGTGTCTCGCAGTAAACGGATGACTTTAACAGGGACATGTTCATTGAATAGCTGATGAAGCCAGGCCTGCTGGAACATGTGGCACAGGTGTTCCCGATAATGATAATACTGAAGTCACTCTTCTGGAGTTGGCTCTTTCCCACAGGAACATGAGTAAACCGTGATGTCATGTGATAAGAACAGTTCCACAGAAGAAGGAAACAATGCGCCCATTGTAAACACTGTTTATAGATATTATAGCCTTCAAATATGTACCTGTTTATAGAGATTTATAATAGGAAGTGAATTAGTGACAAGTGATTGTCCAATCAGCCGTCAGGGTTGCGTAAAAGACCCGTGGTTGGGTCATGTCATTTCAGAATTTTTTTTTTTAGCCCATTTATGAAAGGAATTTATTGTTTGCTCATTTACCGACTAAACATTACCTTAGCCATTGCTGACCACCATCTTTATCATACAAGCCTTTTCTCTTTTAAGTCTAGTATTAGGATAGTTTTGTCACTTTAAAATAATGGTCCAGATCACTAGTAGTTCCTAAAGAGTGACTTAGGTAACACTTGAGTAATTAATGCATTTTAGACCATAAAAGACCGTAACATAAGACAGTTACGCACATCTCAGACACGTTGATGTTAAGATTGTTACTTAATTCGTGATTCTTTATAATTTGTCATAGTAAGCTGAAAGTTATTAAAGTCCCCTTGTGGTGTAAATCAAGATTTTAATGTTGTTTATGTGTGTATGTGGTGTGTTTAATACGCTTTTAACACACACCAGGTGTAAGTTCATCAGTCGACAGCATTGCTGAGTATTTTGAACCAAAGACAGTCTCAAAAACACGGTTTAAAATCGCTGATGTTTCTGACGACAAATGACCTAGTAACCAATCAGATCAACTTGTGGGAGTGAGTGGGGGCGGGGCTAATTTGCATATTTATAGAATCGCGCATACTAAATGAGGCAAGGGTGTCGAGTTACACTCAAGATATTTTAAGGCATGAAGAATGAAGAAAGAAAACGCTTAAATGTGTAATTTTGCCGTTCAAAGATGAGTTTAAGAGGTAAAACTGACTACAAGGGGACTCTAAATGTAACCTTTTACCCAATGTGACCCAATTAGTGACAATAAAAGTAACAAAAAATGTCCTTTAACAAGCGTCTTGTAACTGTTTTAACGCAGGGGAACGATTGTGAAGGCCAGAGACAAGCTGTATCACCCCGACTGCTTCATGTGTGACGACTGTGGGCTGAATCTCAAGCAGAGAGGATATTTCTTCATCGACGAGAGTCTGTACTGTGAGACTCACGCCAAGGCTCGTGTCCAGCCTCCCGAGGGCTATGACGTGGTGGCCGTCTATCCCAACTCCAAAGTGGAGCTGGTCTAAACACACACACACACACAGGTTTCGTCGAGGATTCAGCTTGACAAAGTGGAAATGAGAATAACAAACTCCTGAAGCTCTTCTTTCAGTCCCTGCTCGACTTTATCACAGACTCGCCTTCTGTAGTTCGCTAACCTCGTACTGAGATCCACTTCTCCCCGCAACCTGACAGAGCAACTCTGCTATTGCTTTAAGAAGAAAGTTTGACGTGTAAGATAACCGAATGTTCACCTAGATTCCAGCGGTTCACTTCCCTGAACTCGAGGTGCTCGAAAAGGCCACGAAGAATGTCTCAAGCCTCGTGGAAAATGGAAACGGTATTCATTTATTCAGAGAGCTTGGGACGGTGTGTTTATTCTTTGGCTAAGAAGCCAAGCTGTGTGTTTTTCTCTCGACGGATCCCCGCCACATCCGGAGAAATGAGTCTGTAGGAATGGAAATATATCCCCAGACAGCAAACTGACATTGAATCAACGTGGAAACGACGTCTCTCATGACATTGAAACAACGTCGATTTTGCTCATCGAATTAACGTTGAACCAACGTCAGACGCGGCATTCTTCAAAGCTAAATGAAAATCGAAAATTGGTTTGCTTTCATAACGTTGATTTCAAGTTGATTTTCCGTTAGTTTTGAAAGAATGACGCGTCTGACGTTGGTTCAACGTTAATTCGATGAGCAAAACAATGTCAGATCAACGTTGTTTCCATGTCATATTTCCACGTTGATTCAATGTCAGTTTGCTATCTGGGCCAGTTTGTTGCCTTTGAGCAGATTTAAAGGTCCTTGCACACCGAGTCCGACGTTTGCGTATTCGTCCTCCTAAAAATTCGTCACGCACAGAAACTTTGCTCACTGAAAAAAAAAATCGTAAAACAATACAAAATGGAGTTTCAATCAGTCAGGATGATTTTAGTCTTAAAAATACACATGAAATAGACAGTCTCCTCTGATAACAGATCACTGTAAACTGGATTGCTTTGAAACGATTTGTTTTGTGACAAATAAATGTGAATTTAATTGAATTTGAATATCGGGAGAGATTCTGCCAATGCTTCGGTTTCCCTCAGTTTGGTGCTCATATGCTACATATTAAGAAGCAGAACCACCAATTACCAATGAACAGTTCTGGGTTTTGCCGTTCGCTTGTACGGTGGCTCTGAATAGTCAAAACACCTCTCAAAAGGCTTGCTACGGATGCAAAAAACGCTGAAAATCGAACCCGATACGAATTTTTTTACGACGGACGAAGGTTTCGGAGGCGGTGTGTAAACGTGATTGACACAACGTGAGGTCGTATTTATTTTTAAACGTTTTAATGCAAATTTTAGACTCAGTGTGCAAGGACTCTGAAACATGCAAGTATGTGAATGCGATTTGACATGTCAAAACTGCGCATGGCATTTTCAGAAAACAAGCTTCACATTCACGTAAACTACCGTCATTGTGAAGCAACAGTTCGAAGAGATCTCGCTGAACCACCTTATGTAATTTCTTCTTTCGCCGACTTACTAAATCCGTCATGTTTTCTGTGTTTAAAGCTATCACCTGAAAGCATTTGGACATTTCTAGCTGACCTGAGAACTGATGTTTGTAATGTAAACATGGCCAAGCATTTGTGTCTGCGTTGCATACTCGCATACATTTTGTGATTTAAACTATATTATTTTTTTATTTTATTTTTTTTGATTGTGTGGATGACTTCTTCGTGTTAAACAAAACCAGAATAGTAAAGTAGATGTGCTTTTTATTTTTTTGTCTTTTCTTTATCTGGTGATGCTTTTGTAAATTCTGTAAAGCAAAGAGAGAAATGTTTGTTTTTCTAGTTTCTAATGAATGCTATATACGTGTGTGTGGGTTTTGTTGTATTAAGAGTCTTCTGTAAATAATTGAAATGCTAACAGATCATCTTTAAACATACCGTAATAACAGCAAAAACAGAAAAGGAAATCTTATTTTTTGGAGCACAGACTTAATTCTCATTCCAAACTCAGACAACATAGAAATAACGCTCATGCTGGACAGAGGCAGGTCCAAAAAACAGCATGAAAGCATAATAAAGGTCTTCTGAAGACATGATAACACTGGGTAAGGAGCAGACCAAAACTGATGGTCAGTTCTTCAAACACTGGTTAAGCTATTTATTTCTTCAAGTTTTTAAACAATTACTCACGAGGGTCACAAAGTGCATGCCAAGTCCTGACACTGGTGTGTTTTGGTTATATTTATTGTTTTAGTGGTCAAATTGGTTTTTATGGCAAAAAGCAACCATTTAAATGGGTCCTACTCTCTTTTTATGAAGTTTTTATTTAGTTTTTGGGGTGTACTAGAATATGCTTTCATGCTTGATTGTTCAAAAAGCATGTTATTTGTCACATATTTGACATTATTACTGCTCCTCTCTCTCCAGTTTGTCCCGAATGCGTTATTCAGTTTCGGTTTCGATGAAGCACTTTACGAAATATGAAATGTGCTGTGATTGCTTTGCTATGGCGGCAATTTCAAACCATTTGAGCCTGATTCAGACCCTAATGGCGCGTTCACAACGGACGCGAATAGCGCATCAGGCGCGAATGATTTCAGTGTTAAGTCAATGCAAAGACGCGTTACACACGTAAAAAATTCCTGCGGCGCGAATGAGGCGTAGAGCGCGGCGTGGTAGACGCGAATACGCCTCATCCGCACGCCAATTGAGCGTTAACCAATCAGGAGGCTAGCCGCTTAGCCGGATCTGGATGCTTCAATAAATTATTTTGTAATATGACTAAATGGGTGTGGTTCTAAAGCACAACAAAGCAAATATTTTATCACTCAAAACTTTATTTCTATATACGAGACATGTTCATTTTGTATTGAATGTTATTCCATATCTAGATTATATGAAATATTATTATGATGTAAAGACAACCAACATACATAAGTCCGTGTCTGAACGTGAGAGAGAAAAAAAATCACAGGACAGGTTAATAACTTTTGGAGGCTGGCTCTAATTATCATCAAAACAAAAATAAATGACAGATTAGGTGGATGAGGGCGAGGGTGATCCTCGCTCCGATGCGGGACAACAGGTCATCAAACTGGGCGCGGGACAGGCGGAAGTACCGCTGACAGCGGCCGTCATCCAGCGCAGCTCCTGGAGCGAGCAAATGGTAAAACTCGCCAAACGGTTCGCCTCCGAAGGGTCCGGTGGACACAAATATACGGCGACGATGATCCCCACGTCGCTGTTCTTCTAGCTCTCCAGAGTAAATACAGAGCGGTGACTCTCTCGATGAACGCTTGGTCGACATAAAAAAAGATGGCCGCCAACGGGTTTCGATTCTGACGCGCGTAAATTTTGCTTCAAACTTGTTTTTACGTACGTCAGTTTCACTCTTGACGCACGAATTAACACAAAGTATAAATACGCCGTCTATGACCATAACTCTGCCGAACTGGGGGCTCACATGACGTGAAGCATTTTCTGGCGCATAATGTGACGTTTGAGAAGCTAAAACCCAAGCGGCAACATTCTAATCTGAAAAATGAAGCCTACCCGGAAGTGCGAAAAACTGCAAAACATCGAAAATCCGCTAGGGGCCGGTCCCAAAAGGGAGCAAATATCCATAAACCCCATGTTAAAATGTCCGTTTTCATAGCATAAATTAATATGTTAACATTTTCGTCCCATGGAACAATTTTATTGTATTATTGTAGCCTGGTCTTGTTAGTCCGAAATCCGGAGGCGTTGCCAAGATGGCGGCAGAGTGGCATGACTTGCCTAAAATTACTTTGGTTGTAGGCTACTCCGCTGAGGCTGCTTGGCTGAAGAAGGCGGGTCCACTGGCCGGATCAGTCTCACACAAAGCCCGCCCTTTTACCCATATATGGATTGGCCAGACGATGGGCAGGGCTAGGATTTCTCAAGATTTTCCAAGATGGCGTCGCCCATAAACGGCTTCAAAACCGTTCTTCAGAGTGACGTCACAGGCGCTTTGTCCATATTTTTTACAGTCTATGCTAAAACCCGGTTTCTCCCAGTCGACACGGACACACATAACCAGCGTTATCAGAAATCTCCACTTTTTAGAAATAATCGTTTTCTGTGATTAAAAACAGGGTTTCCGTGTAAATGAGAGGCCAAACCGCAGGGAAATATCTGTCTTCCCTTCGTGTAAACGGGGCATAAAGCAGGTCCACAGACGTAAGGAGGAATCGCTGAGACCAAGGGTTGGCAAAGCTGAAGAGGCTCGCATGAATGAACACCAGATCCATTTTCCTTCCAAGCTTAATCAAACACACCTGAACAAGCTCATCAAGGGCTTCGGGATCTCTGAACGCTTCAGGCATGGGGTTTGATCAGGGTTGGAGCCAAACTCTTGATTGTTACAGGCCAGGCATAAAAAAAGCGACTCCCAGAGTCTCGAATGCCAAATTAGCATTCGCTGTTTTCCTTCCGTCACAACAAGCCCGTGTGCTTTTGCTTATCAGACGCGCTCTACTAAAGTGACTAACGTTAAAGTCTTGCTTGTGTTGTTAAACGAGCGTGTGTTCTTGTCGAAGTTCCCCCAGCTGAGGCGTTTGCATGTAAATGAGAGGTTTGTGATTTCAGCTGTGGAGGTCAAACTGCAGTCCTGACGCTCACGCTCTCCTAATCACAACCAGAACCAGTTCTGCTCCTCACATTCCTTTCCTTTTCCCACTTTTCCTCTATCCCGCACAATCTCGGACCTCGGCGAGGCCTGAAAAACACACAATATTGTGAGTCTATATCAGTTTCGCCAAACACAAGTTGGATCTCTCTAAAAATATCGGGGATTACGTTGGTACTTCATACCGAGACGTTTTCTACTCATCACAGGGATTCATGAGTTTAAAATATAATTAAATTGGTAAAATATAATTAAATTGGAAATATCAAATGGGTTTCTGCCAATGAATAATGTTAACTCTATATTATAAACACATAATTAATAAAAATGCATTGATGGAGTCGCTTCATAAATTGAGGTTAATACCCTGGAGTCGCATGGATAACTTTAATAATGTCTTTACTACTATAATTAATAATTAATATAGTAACTTGTAAATAATGATTCATTTTTGGGGGAACTAACCATGTAACACAAGTAAATGTGTGATTGCAATACAATGATACATCATTTTAAATTGCTTATAGGGTTAGTTCACCCACGTAATTATTTATTATTGCGTTGTTATATTATTAAATCATGCAATCACACAGATTCATTGGTAATTTACTTGTTACATAGTTAGTTCATTCTCATTTTCTCACGTTCATGTCCTTCCAAAAACTTTCAAAACAAAAATGAAGATATTTATAATGAATTTACTACTGTTCTTGCATTGAAAGTCCATTTTGTCAAAATGTTGACACTTTAAAAAGTTAATAAAGGCTTAATCCATATCGTTTGAATCATGTTTATATAAATCAGGCAGGTATTTTAGGCAAATTTAAACCCTTTTCTGAATCTCAGCTCTTGCCAAGCAGAAGTCCTGGGTAAAGCTGGTTAATCTCATTGATGCAAAGAAACAACTGAGATATTAAAGAGTTGTGATTATTTTTGGAAGTCAAATCAAAGTACAATTTAGCATCAGAATGTGTCAAATATACAAGATACAAGCCACACATGACCATATCCAGTATGTTTTGGGTGACTTCTACACTAGCTAAAGCGCCAGCAGCTAAACCAACATCTCTTCAGCAGGGTCAGTAGTTTGATGGATTGTGAAGATACAGAGGCTTGAATGCAGAAGCAGATCTCTCTGCTGAGTCACACGCTTCACAACACCAAGTTTGGACAAAACGTTTGGAAGGCAGATGTGGAGAGCGCTGGGATGGAGTCTGGTTTCCATTAAAAGCAGAAAAATAGAAGCAGATATCTGTGGATCTTCCTCTGCAACATAGCTAAAAATAACCAGCAGCTTTGAGTATTATAAAAACCATCAACCACCATTATGGTCCATCAGAAAGTGCCTTCAAACCCCCTAAAGGCCAGCTGGAGCAGGTACTCCATTTCTGTGCCAACGACTAGTCAAGAACATGCTGAATTACAAGCAAATATACTGGAACATTTCATAGTAATGTGTTCTGGCATGTATGGGGACTGAATATAAAAGTTCCTGCAGTCATATTTCATTCAGGACACGAAAGTAAACCAGAAAGTTGGCATAAAGGGTGTTTAAAAAATCTTCTTTTTTCTACCCAAA
>NW_028297328.1:27500-35000 GCF_988280905.1 Pimephales promelas | reverse complement strand
CTTTGCTGTAGCTCTGGTTCTCCGAGTCGGGCAGAGGGGTGTACGGCGGTGGGGGTCCCTGCCCAGGGCTCTGGTTCTCCGAGTCGGGCAGAGGGGTGTACGGCGGTGGGGGTCCCTGCCCAGGGCTCTGGTTCTCCGAGTCGGGCAGGAGGGTGTACGGCGGTGGGGGTCCCTGCCCAGGGCTCTGGTTCTCCGAGTCGGGCAGGAGGGGGTACGGCGGTGGGGGTCCCTGCCCAGGGCTCTGGTTCTCCGAGTCGGGCAGGAGGGTGTACGGCGGTGGGGGTCCCTGCCCAGGGCTCTGGTTCTCCGAGTCGGGCAGGAGGGGGTACGGCGGTGGGGGACCCTGCCCAGGGCTCTGGTTCTCCGAGTCGGGCAGGAGGGGGTACGGCGGTGGGGGTCCCTGCCCAGGGCTCTGGTTCTCCGAGTCGGGCAGGAGGGTGTACGGCGGTGGGGGTCCCTGCCCAGGGCTCTGGTTCTCCGAGTCGGGCAGGAGTGGGTACGGCGGTGGGGGTCCCTGGCCAGAGCTCTGGTTCTCCGAGTCGGGCAGGAGGGGGTACGGCGGTGGGGGTCCCTGGCCAGAGCTCTGGTTCTCCGAGTCGGGCAGGAGGTGGTCCAGGCGGGTGCCCCCTGGTCCCCCCGACGTGTTAGGGGGCAAGCGGTGGGTCTCCCCCAAGCCCAAAGCCCCGGTTCCCAGAGTCGGGTAAACTGCGGGAGTAACTTTGACTCTCTTAAGGTAGGCAGGAACCGGTGTGAGTGGTGTGGAAAGCCGAGTTGGGGCTCCATGCTCTGGGCACAGGGGGATCTCCTAGTGGTCCACCCCAGGCCCAGAGTGTGGAGCCCCAACTCGGCTTATTTTTTTTAAAATTATTATTATTTTATTTATTTTTTTTTATCTTATTTTATTTTTTCAATTTTTCGGGATGCACCGGGTAGAAGTTCAAACTTCAACCGCCGCGGGGGTCCCTGGCCAGAGCTCTGGTTCTCCGAGTCGGGCAGGAGGTGGTCCAGGCGGGTGCCCCCTGGTCCCCCCGACGTGTTAGGGGGCGAGCGGTGGGTCTCCCCCAAGCCCAAAGCCCCGGTTCCCAGAGTCGGGTAAACTGCGGGAGTAACTTTGACTCTCTTAAGGTAGGCAGGAACCGGTGTGAGTGGTGTGGAAAGCCGAGTTGGGGCTCCATGCTCTGGGCACAGGGGGATCTCCTAGTGGTCCACCCCAGGCCCAGAGTGTGGAGCCCCAACTCGGCTTATTTTTTAAAAATTATTATTATTATTATTATTATTATTATTTTAATCTTATTTTATTTTATTTTTTTCAATTTTTCGGGATGCACCGGGTAGAAGTTCAAACTTCAACCGCCGTGGGGGTCCCTGGCCAGCGTTCTGGTTCTCCGAAGTGGGGCTGAGGGGGTCCAGGCGGGTGCCCCCTGGTCCCCCCCGACGTGTTAGGGGGCGAGCGGTGGGTCTCCCCCAAGCCCAAAGCCCCGGTTCCCAGAGTCGGGTAAACTGCGCGACTAACAATGACTCTCTTAAGGTAGTCAGAAACCGGTGTGAGTGGTGTGGAAAGCCGATTCGGGGCTCCACGCTCTGGGCACAGGGGGATCTCCTAGTGGTGCCCCCCAGGCCCAGAGTGTGGAGCCCCAACTCGGCTTATTTTTATTTTTATTATTATTTTTTTTTTTTATTTAATTATTATTTTGGGATTATTAGACTGGGTAGAAGTTGCAACTTCAAACGGGCATATCTCCGGAACCAAGCCGAGTTGGGGCCCCATACACCCGGCGTGGGGGGCCCTCCTAGAGGCCCCCAATACCCCCGAGTGTGGAGCCCCAACTCGGCTTACTTTTCGAGTTACAGCCGGTCAAAGTTGAAACTTTAAAGGGCCATATCTCCGGAACCAAGCCGAGTTGGGGCCCCATACACCCGGCGTGGGGGGCCCTCCTAGAGGCCCCCAATACCCCCGAGTGTGGAGCCCCAACTCGGCTTACTTTTCGAGTTACAGCCGGTCAAAGTTGAAACTTTAAAGGGCCATATCTCCGGAACCAAGCCGAGTTGGGGCCCCATACACCCGGCGTGGGGGGCCCTCCTAGAGGCCCCCAATACCCCCGAGTGTGGAGCCCCAACTCGGCTTACTTTTCGAGTTACAGCCGGTCAAAGTTGAAACTTTAAAGGGCCATATCTCCGGAACCAAGCCGAGTTGGGGCCCCATACACCCGGCGTGGGGGGCCCTCCTAGAGGCCCCCAATACCCCCGAGTGTGGAGCCCCAACTCGGCTTACTTTTCGAGTTACACCCGGTCAAAGTTGAAACTTTAAAGGGCCATATCTCCGGAACCAAGCCGAGTTGGGGCCCCATACACCCGGCGTGGGGGGCCCTCCTAGAGGCCCCCAATACCCCCGAGTGTGGAGCCCCAACTCGGCTTACTTTTCGAGTTACACCCGGTCAAAGTTGAAACTTTAAAGGGCCATATCTCCGGAACCAAGCCGAGTTGGGGCCCCATACACCCGGCGTGGGGGGCCCTCCTAGAGGCCCCCAATACCCCCGAGTGTGGAGCCCCAACTCGGCTTACTTTTCGAGTTACACCCGGTCAAAGCTGGACAGGAAGTGGCCGTATCTCGGGACCGGAAGGTCCCCGTGGCTCGGGACGGCGGGAGGAGCAAGGTCCCCGAGAGCGGGCCCCGCACCCGCCGCCGCGAGCCGCTGGGACCTCCCGGTCCCGAGATGGGCCCCGTTACGCGCGGGCGACTTTCGGAGAAAACGGCCCGTATCTCGGAGAGGGGAGGTCCCAGCGGCTCGCCCTTTCGGGTGTCGGGGGCTCCCCACGGGCCCTCTCGGACCCCGCCTCCCCCGGGCCCCTGGGACCTTTCCTTCCCAGGCGCCCCCCCGACACGTCGGGCCCCTTTTCTCCGGGACCCGGGGGCCCCGGAGCTCGGGGGCGGGCTCTTTGCGAGGGGCCCGCCGGGACGCCACACTTGACCCGAGTCCGGTGTCTCTGGGCCGCCGGGTCCCCGAGCTACGGGCGTTCGAATTCGGGGCCCGAAAATCCCTCAAAGTCCGAAAACGTGCAGTGGGCGGGGACTTCCGGGGGCCCCGGAGGCTCTGACGGCACACCCAGGGAGGTGCACCGTCCTCGGGCACGGCCAGGTGGCCCCCCCCGGGGTCCTGGAAGTCCCCCCGCCCCCCGGAGACACCCACACCCACAAGACGGGAAGATTCCGTTTTTCGCCGATATCTCGAAGACGGCCGGGCGAAAAAATTTCAAACTCGGGTCTTCCCAAGGCCTTGAGGGGCCCTATCCAAAGAGGCCACCCGCGTCCCCGGGGGCCTCGGGGTCAGGGAGTTAGGCCCGGTCAAAGGCGCGGCGTTTTTGGCTTATATCTCGCGAACCCCTGGGCCAATCTTCCCCAAACTCGAATCGACCGTAGTGCCGGACGGGGCCTTTCGAAAGAGCCCACCCACGAGGTCCAACTCGCCCGGGTCCCCGAGTTATAGCCGTTCAAAGTCGGGGGTCCCGGCGAACGGCGATCCGGTAGGGGGCGTCCCCGGGGCCCGCCGCCGCCCTGGTTCGAGCGAGGGCCCCCGTGGGACCTCGCCACCCAAATTTGAGCTCTCTGGGCCTTCGCGTCGCGGAGATACGGGCGATTTTCTCCCGGGATCGTGACGTCATCGGCGGGCGCCATTTCAGAGCGCGGCCGAGGGTTTTCGGCCGATATCTCCGCGAATACTCGACCAAAAACGACGAAACGCATATGGACGCGTTCAGCTCGGCGAGACGGTTCGAATGAGCCCGGCCTCGGCCGGGCACGTCGACTTTTCGGCGAGATATTTGCGTTTTTCCGCTTCCGGGGCGCTTTGGGGGCCCGTATCTCGGGCCCCCGGGGGCCCACGGGGCTGGGGGCGGTCTCATTCGAAAGGTCTCGTCCCGTTCTCCAGCCGACAAAAATTTGGCGTCGATCGGAGCCGCCTTCGGCGAGCTACGGTCGTTTGAAGCCCCGTGCGGTGGGGTTACCGTCCTTCAAACAGCCGCCGCTCGCAGGGGGAGTCCCGGGGAGGCATGGTTGCCTGTATGACTTGGGCTTGGAGCGCCCAGCCCCGCGCTCCTGGAGGAACCTCCGGTGCACAGGGTCTGCTGCAACCAGCCACGTGGGTTTTGAGGGGTAGGGGAGCGTGCGCTCTCCTCCCCGGGCGGGCGGCCGGGCTCCGGGGGCTCGCGCCTCCACGGAGGGACCTCGCTCCCGGGGCTTCGTCCCCGGGGCTCGGGGGCTCCGTGGCGGCTCGGCCCCCGGGGTTTCGACCCCGCTCGCTCGCTCCAAAACCCAAGTCCAAAACGTGGGGTTGCACGGGAGCTCCGGGCGCGACGGGTCTCCACGCACGGCCCCGGGGAGGGTGCTCCGACCCGGGCCGGAGGCAGATTCGCCCCCTGCCCCCCGGCTGTCCGCCCGGAGCCGAGACGGTCCTAAAACGGGCCATGGGGGTGATGTAGAAGGGTAACGCTCACACAACCAGAACTCACACAAACCGATCTGCTATCCCAGGCAGGGTGCGGGTCTCCTGGGCACGAATAAAGCCCGATGCCCCGTGGGTGATGTTGGCCCTGGCCACTCAAGGCACCACTCACCCAAGCCAGAGAGGGTGCACTCTGGCTGGGGAAGCAGATTCAATCTCTGCTGTGGTGGAGCTCTGAAAAACACGAAAACCTCCAGGGAAAAGACGGCCCGGTTTCTCTGAAAAGTGCATCCCAGGCAGGGTGCGGGTCTCCTGGGCACGAATAAAGCCCGATGCCCCGTGGGTGATGTTGGCCCTGGCCACTCAAGGCACTCACCCAAGCCAGAGAGGGTGCACTCTGGCTGGGGAAGCAGATTCAATCTCTGCTGTGGTGGAGCTCTGGAAAAACGCGAAACCTCCAGGAAAAGACGGCCCGGTTTCTCTGAAAAGTGCATCCCAGGCAGGGTGCGGGTCTCCTGGGCACGAATAAAGCCCGATGCCCCGTGGGTGATGTTGGCCCTGGCCACTCAAGGCACTCACCCAAGCCAGAGAGGGTGCACTCTGGCTGGGGAAGCAGATTCAATCTCTGCTGTGGTGGAGCTCTGAAAAACACGAAAACCTCCAGGGAAAAGACGGCCCGGTTTCTCTGAAAAGTGCATCCCAGGCAGGGTGCGGGTCTCCTGGGCACGAATAAAGCCCGATGCCCCGTGGGTGATGTTGGCCCTGGCCACTCAAGGCACTCACCCAAGCCAGAGAGGGTGCACTCTGGCTGGGGAAGCAGATTCAATCTCTGCTGTGGTGGAGCTCTGGAAAAACGCGAAACCTCCAGGAAAAGACGGCCCGGTTTCTCTGAAAAGTGCATCCCAGGCAGGGTGCGGGTCTCCTGGGCACGAATAAAGCCCGATGCCCCGTGGGTGATGTTGGCCCTGGCCACTCAAGGCACTCACCCAAGCCAGAGAGGGTGCACTCTGGCTGGGGAAGCAGATCAATCTCTGCTGTGGTGGAGCTCTGGAAAAACGCGAAACCTCCAGGAAAAGACGGCCCGGTTTCTCTGAAAAGTGCATCCCAGGCAGGGTGCGGGTCTCCTGGGCACGAATAAAGCCCGATGCCCCGTGGGTGATGTTGGCCCTGGCCACTCAAGGCACCACTCACCCAAGCCAGAGAGGGTGCACTCTGGCTGGGGAAGCAGATTCAATCTCTGCTGTGGTGGAGCTCTGGAAAAACGCGAAAACCTCCAGGGAAAAGACGGCCCGGTTTCTCTGAAAAGTGCATCCCAGGCAGGGTGCGGGTCTCATGGGCACGAATAAAGCCCGATGCCCGTGGGTGATGTTGGCCCTGGCCACTCAAGGCACCACTCACCCAAGCCAGAGAGGGTGCACTCTGGCTGGGGAAGCAGATTCAATCTCTGCTGTGGTGGAGCTCTGAAAAACACGAAAACCTCCAGGGAAAAGACGGCCCGGTTTCTCTGAAAAGTGCATCCCAGGCAGGGTGCGGGTCTCATGGGCACGAATAAAGCCCGATGCCCACCTTGAAACGGAGCCTGGGCTCGACTCTGAAGTCCAGATCTCGAAAAACGACAGAGTCCAAAAAAGGTGCGGTGGCTCCAAACCTCCATGCCCTCAGACCTCCCTGGCCAGCCCAGGGAGGGTGGCCCGTCCTGGGCCAGACTCAGATTTCCCCCGCCACCCCTGGAGCTCCGCCTGGAGCGAAGACGGTCCTAAAACGGACCCTGGGGCTCTTGTAGAGGATGAGGGAGAGAGGGGCCTTCAGAGAGCCCCTGGCCGGCTTGACTCTGGAGTCGAATTTGAAAAATAGACAGAGTCCATAAACGTGCTGTCTGTTCGGACCTCCAGGGCACTCAAGGCACTCACCCAAGCCAGAGAGGGTGCACTCTGGCTGGGGAAGAGGATTCAATCTCTGCTGTGGTGGAGCTCTGAAAAACACGAAAACCTCCGGGAAAAGGCGGCCCGGTTTCTCTGAAAAGTGCATCCCAGGCAGGGTGCGGGTCTCCTGGGCAAGAACGAAGCCCAATGCCCACCTTGAAACGGAGCCTGGGCTCGACTCTGAAGCCCAGATCTCGAAAAACGACAAAGTACAAAAAATGTGGGGTGGCTCCAAACCTCCATGCCCTCAGACCTCCCTGGCCAGCCCAGGGAGGGTGGCCCGTCCTGGGCCAGATTCAGATTCGCCCGCCACCCCTGGAGCTCCACCTGGAGCGAAGACGGTCCTAAAACGGGCCTTCGGGGATGTATGAGAGAGGGGAAGCGTGGTGGTGGCAAACACAGAGGACCCCTACCAGCGATCAGACCGTCGTGAGTCCCACTCAGAGTCACTCTGGGTGGGCATGTAAAAAATCCAGATTACGCCGCGCTGGAGCTCTGGAAGTTACGAGACCTCCAGGAAAAGACAGGCTGGTTTTCTGAAAAGTGCACCCCAGGCAGGGTGCATCTTTTCCTGGGCACGAGCCCAGCGCACATGGTGTGGTGGTCCGGCTCTGGTGCCAAAGTTTGGGGGAAAAAAATAGACAAAGTCCAATAACGTGGTGTGGTTCCAAAGCTCCATGCCCTCAGACCTCCCTGGCCAGCCCAGGGAGGGTGGCCCGTCCTGGGCCAGATTCAGATTTGCCCGCCACCCCTGGAGCTCCACCTGGAGCGAAGACGGTCCTAAAACGGGCCTTCGGGGATGTATGAGAGAGGGGAAGCGTGGTGGTGGCAAACACAGAGGACCCCTACCAGCGATCAGACCGTCGTGAGTCCCACTCAGACTCACTCTGGGTGGGCATATAAAATCCAGACTACGCCCCGTCGGAGCTCTGGAAGTACGAGACCTCCAGGAAAAGACAGGCTGGTTTTATGTAAAGTGCACCCCAGGTAGGGTGCATCTTTCCTGGGCACGAGCCCAGCGCACATGGCGGGGGGTCCGGCTCTGAGAAAAATCGACTAAGTCCAATGACGTGGTGTGGTTCCAAAGCTCCATGCCCTCAGACCTCCCTGGCCAGCCCAGGGAGGGTGGCCCGTCCTGG
>NW_028297328.1:10000-15000 GCF_988280905.1 Pimephales promelas | reverse complement strand
GGAGCCCCAACTCGGCTTACTTTTCGAGTTACAGCCGGTCAAAGTTGAAACTTTAAAGGGCCATATCTCCGGAACCAAGCCGAGTTGGGGCCCCATACACCCGGCGTGGGGGGCCCTCCTAGAGGCCCCCAATACCCCCGAGTGTGGAGCCCCAACTCGGCTTACTTTTCGAGTTACAGCCGGTCAAAGTTGAAACTTTAAAGGGCCATATCTCCGGAACCAAGCCGAGTTGGGGCCCCATACACCCGGCGTGGGGGGCCCTCCTAGAGGCCCCCAATACCCCCGAGTGTGGAGCCCCAACTCGGCTCACTTTTCGAGTTACAGCCGGTCAAAGTTGAAACTTTAAAGGGCCATATCTCCGGAACCAAGCCGAGTTGGGGCCCCATACACCCGGCGTGGGGGGCCCTCCTAGAGGCCCCCAATACCCCCGAGTGTGGAGCCCCAACTCGGCTCACTTTTCGAGTTACAGCCGGTCAAAGTTGAAACTTTAAAGGGCCATATCTCCGGAACCAAGCCGAGTTGGGGCCCCATACACCCGGCGTGTGGGGCCCTCCCAGAGGCCCCCAATAGCCCCGAGTGTGGAGCCCCAACTCGGCTTACTTTTCGAGTTACACCCGGTCAAAGCTGGACAGGAAGTGGCCGTATCTCGGGACCGGAAGGTCCCCGTGGCTCGGGACGGCGGGAGGAGCAAGGTCCCCGAGAGCGGGCCCCGCACCCGCCGCCGCGAGCCGCTGGGACCTCCCGGTCCCGAGATGGGCCCCGTTACGCGCGGGCGACTTTCGGAGAAAACGGCCCGTATCTCGGAGAGGGGAGGTCCCAGCGGCTCGCCCTTTCGGGTGTCGGGGGCTCCCCACGGGCCCTCTCGGAACCCGCCTCCCCCGGGCCCCTGGGACCTTTCCTTCCCGGGCGCCCCCCCGACACGTCGGGCCCCTTTTCTCCGGGACCCGGGGGCCCCGGAGCTCGGGGGCGGGCTCTTTGCGAGGGGCCCGCCGGGACGCCACACTTGACCCGAGTCCGGTGTCTCTGGGCCCCCGGGTCCCCGAGCTACGTGCGTTCGAATTCGGGGCCCTTTTCCGGGCCCGAAAATCCCTCAAAGTCCGAAAACGTGCAGCGGGCGGGGACTTCCGGGGCCCCGGAGGCTCTGACGGCACACCCAGGGAGGTGCACCGTCCTCGGGCACGGCCAGGTGGCCCCCCCCCCGGGGTCCTGGAAGTCCCCCCGCCCCCCGGAGACACCCACACCCACCCACCGGACGGGAAGATTCCGTTTTTCGCCGATATCTCGAAGACGGCCGGGCGAAAAAATTTCAAACTCGGGTCTTCCGTAGGCCTCGAGGGGCCCTATCCAAAGAGGCCACCCGCGTCCCCGGGGGCCTCGGGGTCAGGGAGTTAGGCCCGGTCAAAGGCGCGGCGTTTTTTGGCTTATATCTCGCGAACCCCTGGGCCAATCTTCCCCAAACTCGAATCGACCGTAGTGCCGGACGGGGCCTTTCGAAAGAGCCCACCCACGAGGTCCAACTCGCCCGGGTCCCCGAGTTATAGCCGTTCAAAGTCGGGGGTCCCGGCGAACGGCGATCCGGTAGGGGGCGTCCCCGGGGCCCGCCGCCGCCCTGGTTCGAGCGAGGGCCCCCGTGGGACCTCGCCACCCAAATTTGAGCTCTCTGGGCCTTCGCGTCGCGGAGATACGGGCGATTTTCTCCCGGGATCGTGACGTCATCGGCGGGCGCCATTTCAGAGCGCGGCCGAGGGTTTTCGGCCGATATCTCCGCGAATACTCGACCAAAAACGACGAAACGCATATGGACGCGTTCAGCTCGGCGAGACGGTTCGAATGAGCCCGGCCTCGGCCGGGCACGTCGAGTTTTCGGCGAGATATTTGCGTTTTTCCGCTTCCGGGGCGCTTTGGGGGCCCGTATCTCGGGCCCCCGGGGGCCCACGGGGCTGGGGGCGGTCTCATTCGAAAGGTCTCGTCCCGTTCTCCAGCCCATAAAAATTTGGCGTCGATCGGAGCCGCCTTCGGCGAGCTACGGTCGTTTGAAGCCCCGTGCAGTGGGGTTACCGTCCTTCAAACAGCCGCCGCTCGCAGGGGGAGTCCCGGGGAGGCATGGTTGCCTGTATGACTTGGGCTTAGAGCACCCAGCCCCGCGCTCCTGGAGGAACCTCCGGTGCACAGGGTCTGCTGCAACCAGCCACGTGGGTTTTGAGGGGTAGGGGAGCGTGCGCTCTCCTCCCCGGGCGGGCGGCCGGGCCCTGGGGGCTCGCGCCTCCACGGAGGGACCTCGCTCCCGGGGCTTCGTCCCCGGGGCTCGGGGACTCCGTGGCGGCTCGGCCCCCGGGGTTCGACCCCGCTCGCTCGCTCCAAAACCCAAGTCCAAAACGTGGGGTTGCACGGGAGCTCCGGGCGCGACGGGTCTCCACGCACGGCCCCGGGGAGGGAGCTCCGACCCGGGCCGGAGGCAGATTCGCCCCCTGCCCCCCGGCTGTCCGCCCGGAGCCGAGACGGTCCTAAAACGGGCCTTGGGGGTGATGTAGAAGGGTAACGCTCACCCAACCAGGACTCACACAAACCGATCTGCATCCCAGGCAGGGTGCGGGTCTCCTGGGCACGAATAAAGCCCGATGCCCCGTGGGTGATGTTGGCCCTGGCCACTCAAGGCACTCACCCAAGCCAGAGAGGGTGCACTCTGGCTGGGGAAGCAGATTCAATCTCTGCTGTGGTGGAGCTCTGGAAAAACGCGAAACCTCCAGGAAAAGACGGCCCGATTTCTCTGAAAAGTGCATCCCAGGCAGGGTGCGGGTCTCCTGGGCACGAATAAAGCCCGATGCCCCGTGGGTGATTTTGGCCCTGGCCACTCAAGGCACTCACCCAAGCCAGAGAGGGTGCACTCTGGCTGGGGAAGCAGATTCAATCTCTGCTGTGGTGGAGCTCTGGAAAAACGCGAAACCTCCAGGAAAAGACGGCCCGATTTCTCTGAAAAGTGCATCCCAGGCAGGGTGCGGGTCTCATGGGCACGAATAAAGCCCGATGCCCGTGGGTGATGTTGGCCCTGGCCACTCAAGGCACTCACCCAAGCCAGAGAGGGTGCACTCTGGCTGGGGAAGCAGATTCAATCTCTGCTGTGGTGGAGCTCTGGAAAAACGCGAAACCTCCAGGAAAAGACGGCCCGATTTCTCTGAAAAGTGCATCCCAGGCAGGGTGCGGGTCTCCTGGGCACGAATAAAGCCCGATGCCCCGTGGGTGATGTTGGCCCTGGCCACTCAAGGCACTCACCCAAGCCAGAGAGGGTGCACTCTGGCTGGGGAAGCAGATTCAATCTCTGCTGTGGTGGAGCTCTGGAAAAACGCGAAACCTCCAGGAAAAGACGGCCCGGTTTCTCTGAAAAGTGCATCCCAGGCAGGGTGCGGGTCTCATGGGCACGAATAAAGCCCGATGCCCGTGGGTGATGTTGGCCCTGGCCACTCAAGGCACCACTCACCCAAGCCAGAGAGGGTGCACTCTGGCTGGGGAAGCAGATTCAATCTCTGCTGTGGTGGAGCTCTGAAAAACACGAAAACCTCCAGGGAAAAGACGGCCCGGTTTCTCTGAAAAGTGCATCCCAGGCAGGGTGCGGGTCTCCTGGGCAAGAACGAAGCCCAATGCCCACCTTGAAACGGAGCCTGGGCTCGACTCTGAAGCCCAGATCTCGAAAAACGACAAAGTACAAAAAGGTGCGGTGGCTCCAAACCTCCATGCCCTCAGACCTCCCTGGCCAGCCCAGGGAGGGTGGCCCGTCCTGGGCCAGACTCAGATTTCCCCCGCCACCCCTGGAGCTCCGCCTGGAGCGAAGACGGTCCTAAAACGGACCATGGGGCTCTTGTAGAGGATGAGGGAGGGAGAGAGGGGCCTTCAGAGAGCCCCTTGGCCGGCTTGACTCTGGAGTCGAATTTGGAAAAATAGACAAAGTCCATAAACGTGCTGTTGGTTCGGACCTCCAGGGCACTCAAGGCACTCACCCAAGCCAGAGAGGGTGCACTCTGGCTGGGGAAGAGGATTCAATCTCTGCTGTGGTGGAGCTCTGAAAAACACGAGAACCTCCAGGAAAAGGCGGCCCGGTTTCTCTGAAAAGTGCATCCCAGGCAGGGTGCGGGTCTCCTGGGCAAGAACGAAGCCCAATGCCCACCTTGAAACGGAGCCTGGGCTCGACTCTGAAGCCCAGATCTCGAAAAACGACAAAGTACAAAAAATGTGCGGTGGCTCCAAACCTCCATGCCCTCAGACCTCCCTGGCCAGCCCAGGGAGGGTGGCCCGTCCTGGGCCAGATTCAGATTCGCCCGCCACCCCTGGAGCTCCGCCTGGAGCGAAGACGGTCCTAAAACGGGCCTTCGGGGATGTATGAGAGAGGGGAAGCGTGGTGGTGGCAAACACAGAGGACCCCCTACCAGCGATCAGACCGTCGTGAGTCCCACTCAGAGTCACTCTGGGTGGGCATGTAAAAATCCAGATTACGCCGCGCTGGAGCTCTGGAAGTTACGAGACCTCCAGGAAAAGACAGGCTGGTTTTCTGAAAAGTGCACCCCAGGCAGGGTGCATCTTTTCCTGGGCACGAGCCCAGCGCACATGGTGTGGTGGTCCGGCTCTGGTGCCAAAGTTTGGGGGAAAAAATAGACAGAGTCCAATAACGTGGTGTGGTTCCAAAGCTCCATGCCCTCAGACCTCCCTGGCCAGCCCAGGGAGGGTGGCCCGTCCTGGGCCAGATTCAGATTCGCCCGCCACCCCTGGAGCTCCGCCTGGAGCGAAGACGGTCCTAAAACGGGCCTTCGGGGATGTATGAGAGAGGGGGAAGCGTGGTGGTGGCAAACACAGAGGACCCCTACCAGCGATCAGACCGTCGTGAGTCCCACTCAGACTCACTCTGGGTGGGCATATAAAATCCAGACTACGCCCCGTCGGAGCTCTGGAAGTACGAGACCTCCAGGAAAAGACAGGCTGGTTTTCTGAAAAGTGCACCCCAGGCAGGGTGC
>NW_028297327.1:0-46656 GCF_988280905.1 Pimephales promelas | reverse complement strand
GTAAGGGGTACCACTGTCGTTTTTTTTTCGGGCCGAATTTTTGAGTTTCGATATCTCAGCTCTGGAAGGGGCTAGAACCTCCATTTTTGCACTCAGGTCTAAGTCTCATGGCCCTCTATCAGAATTTGGGAAGATTGGAGAAACTTAATTTTTCGCCCAAAAAAAAAAACGTAAGGGGTACCACTGTCGTTTTTTTTTCGGGCCGAATTTTTGAGTTTCGATATCTCAGCTCTGGAAGGGGCTAGAACCTCCATTTTTGCACTCAGGTCTAAGTCTCATGGCCCTCTATCAGAATTTGGGAAGATTGGAGAAACTTAATTTTTCGCCCAAAAAAAAAAACGTAAGGGGTACCACTGTCGTTTTTTTTTCGGGCCGAATTTTTGAGTTTCGATATCTCAGCTCTGGAAGGGGCTAGAACCTCCATTTTTGCACTCAGGTCTAAGTCTCATGGCCCTCTATCAGAATTTGGGAAGATTGGAGAAACTTAATTTTTCGCCCAAAAAAAAAAACGTAAGGGGTACCACTGTCGTTTTTTTTTCGGGCCGAATTTTTGAGTTTCGATATCTCAGCTCTGGAAGGGGCTAGAACCTCCATTTTTGCACTCAGGTCTAAGTCTCATGGCCCTCTATCAGAATTTGGGAAGATTGGAGAAACTTAATTTTTCGCCCAAAAAAAAAAACGTAAGGGGTACCACTGTCGTTTTTTTTTCGGGCCGAATTTTTGAGTTTCGATATCTCAGCTCTGGAAGGGGCTAGAACCTCCATTTTTGCACTCAGGTCTAAGTCTCATGGCCCTCTATCAGAATTTGGGAAGATTGGAGAAACTTAATTTTTCGCCCAAAAAAAAAAACGTAAGGGGTACCACTGTCGTTTTTTTTTCGGGCCGAATTTTTGAGTTTCGATATCTCAGCTCTGGAAGGGGCTAGAACCTCCATTTTTGCACTCAGGTCTAAGTCTCATGGCCCTCTATCAGAATTTGGGAAGATTGGAGAAACTTAATTTTTCGCCCAAAAAAAAAAACGTAAGGGGTACCACTGTCGTTTTTTTTTTCGGGCCGAATTTTTGAGTTTCGATATCTCAGCTCTGGAAGGGGCTAGAACCTCCATTTTTGCACTCAGGTCTAAGTCTCATGGCCCTCTATCAGAATTTGGGAAGATTGGAGAAACTTAATTTTTCGCCCAAAAAAAAAAACGTAAGGGGTACCACTGTCGTTTTTTTTTCGGGCCGAATTTTTGAGTTTCGATATCTCAGCTCTGGAAGGGGCTAGAACCTCCATTTTTGCACTCAGGTCTAAGTCTCATGGCCCTCTATCAGAATTTGGGAAGATTGGAGAAACTTAATTTTTCGCCCAAAAAAAAAAACGTAAGGGGTACCACTGTCGTTTTTTTTTCGGGCCGAATTTTTGAGTTTCGATATCTCAGCTCTGGAAGGGGCTAGAACCTCCATTTTTGCACTCAGGTCTAAGTCTCATGGCCCTCTATCAGAATTTGGGAAGATTGGAGAAACTTAATTTTTCGCCCAAAAAAAAAAACGTAAGGGGTACCACTGTCGTTTTTTTTTCGGGCCGAATTTTTGAGTTTCGATATCTCAGCTCTGGAAGGGGCTAGAACCTCCATTTTTGCACTCAGGTCTAAGTCTCATGGCCCTCTATCAGAATTTGGGAAGATTGGAGAAACTTAATTTTTCGCCCAAAAAAAAAAACGTAAGGGGTACCACTGTCGTTTTTTTTTCGGGCCGAATTTTTGAGTTTCGATATCTCAGCTCTGGAAGGGGCTAGAACCTCCATTTTTGCACTCAGGTCTAAGTCTCATGGCCCTCTATCAGAATTTGGGAAGATTGGAGAAACTTAATTTTTCGCCCAAAAAAAAAAACGTAAGGGGTACCACTGTCGTTTTTTTTTCGGGCCGAATTTTTGAGTTTCGATATCTCAGCTCTGGAAGGGGCTAGAACCTCCATTTTTGCACTCAGGTCTAAGTCTCATGGCCCTCTATCAGAATTTGGGAAGATTGGAGAAACTTAATTTTTCGCCCAAAAAAAAAAACGTAAGGGGTACCACTGTCGTTTTTTTTTCGGGCCGAATTTTTGAGTTTCGATATCTCAGCTCTGGAAGGGGCTAGAACCTCCATTTTTGCACTCAGGTCTAAGTCTCATGGCCCTCTATCAGAATTTGGGAAGATTGGAGAAACTTAATTTTTCGCCCAAAAAAAAAAACGTAAGGGGTACCACTGTCGTTTTTTTTTCGGGCCGAATTTTTGAGTTTCGATATCTCAGCTCTGGAAGGGGCTAGAACCTCCATTTTTGCACTCAGGTCTAAGTCTCATGGCCCTCTATCAGAATTTGGGAAGATTGGAGAAACTTAATTTTTCGCCCAAAAAAAAAAACGTAAGGGGTACCACTGTCGTTTTTTTTTCGGGCCGAATTTTTGAGTTTCGATATCTCAGCTCTGGAAGGGGCTAGAACCTCCATTTTTGCACTCAGGTCTAAGTCTCATGGCCCTCTATCAGAATTTGGGAAGATTGGAGAAACTTAATTTTTCGCCCAAAAAAAAAAACGTAAGGGGTACCACTGTCGTTTTTTTTTCGGGCCGAATTTTTGAGTTTCGATATCTCAGCTCTGGAAGGGGCTAGAACCTCCATTTTTGCACTCAGGTCTAAGTCTCATGGCCCTCTATCAGAATTTGGGAAGATTGGAGAAACTTAATTTTTCGCCCAAAAAAAAAAACGTAAGGGGTACCACTGTCGTTTTTTTTTCGGGCCGAATTTTTGAGTTTCGATATCTCAGCTCTGGAAGGGGCTAGAACCTCCATTTTTGCACTCAGGTCTAAGTCTCATGGCCCTCTATCAGAATTTGGGAAGATTGGAGAAACTTAATTTTTCGCCCAAAAAAAAAAACGTAAGGGGTACCACTGTCGTTTTTTTTTCGGGCCGAATTTTTGAGTTTCGATATCTCAGCTCTGGAAGGGGCTAGAACCTCCATTTTTGCACTCAGGTCTAAGTCTCATGGCCCTCTATCAGAATTTGGGAAGATTGGAGAAACTTAATTTTTCGCCCAAAAAAAAAAACGTAAGGGGTACCACTGTCGTTTTTTTTTCGGGCCGAATTTTTGAGTTTCGATATCTCAGCTCTGGAAGGGGCTAGAACCTCCATTTTTGCACTCAGGTCTAAGTCTCATGGCCCTCTATCAGAATTTGGGAAGATTGGAGAAACTTAATTTTTCGCCCAAAAAAAAAAACGTAAGGGGTACCACTGTCGTTTTTTTTTCGGGCCGAATTTTTGAGTTTCGATATCTCAGCTCTGGAAGGGGCTAGAACCTCCATTTTTGCACTCAGGTCTAAGTCTCATGGCCCTCTATCAGAATTTGGGAAGATTGGAGAAACTTAATTTTTCGCCCAAAAAAAAAAACGTAAGGGGTACCACTGTCGTTTTTTTTTCGGGCCGAATTTTTGAGTTTCGATATCTCAGCTCTGGAAGGGGCTAGAACCTCCATTTTTGCACTCAGGTCTAAGTCTCATGGCCCTCTATCAGAATTTGGGAAGATTGGAGAAACTTAATTTTTCGCCCAAAAAAAAAAACGTAAGGGGTACCACTGTCGTTTTTTTTTCGGGCCGAATTTTTGAGTTTCGATATCTCAGCTCTGGAAGGGGCTAGAACCTCCATTTTTGCACTCAGGTCTAAGTCTCATGGCCCTCTATCAGAATTTGGGAAGATTGGAGAAACTTAATTTTTCGCCCAAAAAAAAAAACGTAAGGGGTACCACTGTCGTTTTTTTTTCGGGCCGAATTTTTGAGTTTCGATATCTCAGCTCTGGAAGGGGCTAGAACCTCCATTTTTGCACTCAGGTCTAAGTCTCATGGCCCTCTATCAGAATTTGGGAAGATTGGAGAAACTTAATTTTTCGCCCAAAAAAAAAAACGTAAGGGGTACCACTGTCGTTTTTTTTTCGGGCCGAATTTTTGAGTTTCGATATCTCAGCTCTGGAAGGGGCTAGAACCTCCATTTTTGCACTCAGGTCTAAGTCTCATGGCCCTCTATCAGAATTTGGGAAGATTGGAGAAACTTAATTTTTCGCCCAAAAAAAAAAACGTAAGGGGTACCACTGTCGTTTTTTTTTCGGGCCGAATTTTTGAGTTTCGATATCTCAGCTCTGGAAGGGGCTAGAACCTCCATTTTTGCACTCAGGTCTAAGTCTCATGGCCCTCTATCAGAATTTGGGAAGATTGGAGAAACTTAATTTTTCGCCCAAAAAAAAAAACGTAAGGGGTACCACTGTCGTTTTTTTTTCGGGCCGAATTTTTGAGTTTCGATATCTCAGCTCTGGAAGGGGCTAGAACCTCCATTTTTGCACTCAGGTCTAAGTCTCATGGCCCTCTATCAGAATTTGGGAAGATTGGAGAAACTTAATTTTTCGCCCAAAAAAAAAAACGTAAGGGGTACCACTGTCGTTTTTTTTTCGGGCCGAATTTTTGAGTTTCGATATCTCAGCTCTGGAAGGGGCTAGAACCTCCATTTTTGCACTCAGGTCTAAGTCTCATGGCCCTCTATCAGAATTTGGGAAGATTGGAGAAACTTAATTTTTCGCCCAAAAAAAAAAACGTAAGGGGTACCACTGTCGTTTTTTTTTCGGGCCGAATTTTTGAGTTTCGATATCTCAGCTCTGGAAGGGGCTAGAACCTCCATTTTTGCACTCAGGTCTAAGTCTCATGGCCCTCTATCAGAATTTGGGAAGATTGGAGAAACTTAATTTTTCGCCCAAAAAAAAAAACGTAAGGGGTACCACTGTCGTTTTTTTTTCGGGCCGAATTTTTGAGTTTCGATATCTCAGCTCTGGAAGGGGCTAGAACCTCCATTTTTGCACTCAGGTCTAAGTCTCATGGCCCTCTATCAGAATTTGGGAAGATTGGAGAAACTTAATTTTTCGCCCAAAAAAAAAAACGTAAGGGGTACCACTGTCGTTTTTTTTTCGGGCCGAATTTTTGAGTTTCGATATCTCAGCTCTGGAAGGGGCTAGAACCTCCATTTTTGCACTCAGGTCTAAGTCTCATGGCCCTCTATCAGAATTTGGGAAGATTGGAGAAACTTAATTTTTCGCCCAAAAAAAAAAACGTAAGGGGTACCACTGTCGTTTTTTTTTCGGGCCGAATTTTTGAGTTTCGATATCTCAGCTCTGGAAGGGGCTAGAACCTCCATTTTTGCACTCAGGTCTAAGTCTCATGGCCCTCTATCAGAATTTGGGAAGATTGGAGAAACTTAATTTTTCGCCCAAAAAAAAAAACGTAAGGGGTACCACTAGTCGTTTTTTTTTCGGGCCGAATTTTTGAGTTTCGATATCTCAGCTCTGGAAGGGGCTAGAACCTCCATTTTTGCACTCAGGTCTAAGTCTCATGGCCCTCTATCAGAATTTGGGAAGATTGGAGAAACTTAATTTTTCGCCCAAAAAAAAAAACGTAAGGGGTACCACTGTCGTTTTTTTTTCGGGCCGAATTTTTGAGTTTCGATATCTCAGCTCTGGAAGGGGCTAGAACCTCCATTTTTGCACTCAGGTCTAAGTCTCATGGCCCTCTATCAGAATTTGGGAAGATTGGAGAAACTTAATTTTTCGCCCAAAAAAAAAAACGTAAGGGGTACCACTGTCGTTTTTTTTTCGGGCCGAATTTTTGAGTTTCGATATCTCAGCTCTGGAAGGGGCTAGAACCTCCATTTTTGCACTCAGGTCTAAGTCTCATGGCCCTCTATCAGAATTTGGGAAGATTGGAGAAACTTAATTTTTCGCCCAAAAAAAAAAACGTAAGGGGTACCACTGTCGTTTTTTTTTCGGGCCGAATTTTTGAGTTTCGATATCTCAGCTCTGGAAGGGGCTAGAACCTCCATTTTTGCACTCAGGTCTAAGTCTCATGGCCCTCTATCAGAATTTGGGAAGATTGGAGAAACTTAATTTTTCGCCCAAAAAAAAAAACGTAAGGGGTACCACTGTCGTTTTTTTTTCGGGCCGAATTTTTGAGTTTCGATATCTCAGCTCTGGAAGGGGCTAGAACCTCCATTTTTGCACTCAGGTCTAAGTCTCATGGCCCTCTATCAGAATTTGGGAAGATTGGAGAAACTTAATTTTTCGCCCAAAAAAAAAAACGTAAGGGGTACCACTGTCGTTTTTTTTTCGGGCCGAATTTTTGAGTTTCGATATCTCAGCTCTGGAAGGGGCTAGAACCTCCATTTTTGCACTCAGGTCTAAGTCTCATGGCCCTCTATCAGAATTTGGGAAGATTGGAGAAACTTAATTTTTCGCCCAAAAAAAAAAACGTAAGGGGTACCACTGTCGTTTTTTTTTCGGGCCGAATTTTTGAGTTTCGATATCTCAGCTCTGGAAGGGGCTAGAACCTCCATTTTTGCACTCAGGTCTAAGTCTCATGGCCCTCTATCAGAATTTGGGAAGATTGGAGAAACTTAATTTTTCGCCCAAAAAAAAAAACGTAAGGGGTACCACTGTCGTTTTTTTTTCGGGCCGAATTTTTGAGTTTCGAATCTCAGCTCTGGAAGGGGCTAGAACCTCCATTTTTGCACTCAGGTCTAAGTCTCATGGCCCTCTATCAGAATTTGGGAAGATTGGAGAAACTTAATTTTTCGCCCAAAAAAAAAAACGTAAGGGGTACCACTGTCGTTTTTTTTTCGGGCCGAATTTTTGAGTTTCGATATCTCAGCTCTGGAAGGGGCTAGAACCTCCATTTTTGCACTCAGGTCTAAGTCTCATGGCCCTCTATCAGAATTTGGGAAGATTGGAGAAACTTAATTTTTCGCCCAAAAAAAAAAACGTAAGGGGTACCACTGTCGTTTTTTTTTCGGGCCGAATTTTTGAGTTTCGATATCTCAGCTCTGGAAGGGGCTAGAACCTCCATTTTTGCACTCAGGTCTAAGTCTCATGGCCCTCTATCAGAATTTGGGAAGATTGGAGAAACTTAATTTTTCGCCCAAAAAAAAAAACGTAAGGGGTACCACTGTCGTTTTTTTTTCGGGCCGAATTTTTGAGTTTCGATATCTCAGCTCTGGAAGGGGCTAGAACCTCCATTTTTGCACTCAGGTCTAAGTCTCATGGCCCTCTATCAGAATTTGGGAAGATTGGAGAAACTTAATTTTTCGCCCAAAAAAAAAAACGTAAGGGGTACCACTGTCGTTTTTTTTTCGGGCCGAATTTTTGAGTTTCGATATCTCAGCTCTGGAAGGGGCTAGAACCTCCATTTTTGCACTCAGGTCTAAGTCTCATGGCCCTCTATCAGAATTTGGGAAGATTGGAGAAACTTAATTTTTCGCCCAAAAAAAAAAACGTAAGGGGTACCACTGTCGTTTTTTTTTCGGGCCGAATTTTTGAGTTTCGATATCTCAGCTCTGGAAGGGGCTAGAACCTCCATTTTTGCACTCAGGTCTAAGTCTCATGGCCCTCTATCAGAATTTGGGAAGATTGGAGAAACTTAATTTTTCGCCCAAAAAAAAAAACGTAAGGGGTACCACTGTCGTTTTTTTTTCGGGCCGAATTTTTGAGTTTCGATATCTCAGCTCTGGAAGGGGCTAGAACCTCCATTTTTGCACTCAGGTCTAAGTCTCATGGCCCTCTATCAGAATTTGGGAAGATTGGAGAAACTTAATTTTTCGCCCAAAAAAAAAAACGTAAGGGGTACCACTGTCGTTTTTTTTTCGGGCCGAATTTTTGAGTTTCGATATCTCAGCTCTGGAAGGGGCTAGAACCTCCATTTTTGCACTCAGGTCTAAGTCTCATGGCCCTCTATCAGAATTTGGGAAGATTGGAGAAACTTAATTTTTCGCCCAAAAAAAAAAACGTAAGGGGTACCACTGTCGTTTTTTTTTCGGGCCGAATTTTTGAGTTTCGATATCTCAGCTCTGGAAGGGGCTAGAACCTCCATTTTTGCACTCAGGTCTAAGTCTCATGGCCCTCTATCAGAATTTGGGAAGATTGGAGAAACTTAATTTTTCGCCCAAAAAAAAAAACGTAAGGGGTACCACTGTCGTTTTTTTTTCGGGCCGAATTTTTGAGTTTCGATATCTCAGCTCTGGAAGGGGCTAGAACCTCCATTTTTGCACTCAGGTCTAAGTCTCATGGCCCTCTATCAGAATTTGGGAAGATTGGAGAAACTTAATTTTTCGCCCAAAAAAAAAAACGTAAGGGGTACCACTGTCGTTTTTTTTTCGGGCCGAATTTTTGAGTTTCGATATCTCAGCTCTGGAAGGGGCTAGAACCTCCATTTTTGCACTCAGGTCTAAGTCTCATGGCCCTCTATCAGAATTTGGGAAGATTGGAGAAACTTAATTTTTCGCCCAAAAAAAAAAACGTAAGGGGTACCACTGTCGTTTTTTTTTCGGGCCGAATTTTTGAGTTTCGATATCTCAGCTCTGGAAGGGGCTAGAACCTCCATTTTTGCACTCAGGTCTAAGTCTCATGGCCCTCTATCAGAATTTGGGAAGATTGGAGAAACTTAATTTTTCGCCCAAAAAAAAAAACGTAAGGGGTACCACTGTCGTTTTTTTTTCGGGCCGAATTTTTGAGTTTCGATATCTCAGCTCTGGAAGGGGCTAGAACCTCCATTTTTGCACTCAGGTCTAAGTCTCATGGCCCTCTATCAGAATTTGGGAAGATTGGAGAAACTTAATTTTTCGCCCAAAAAAAAAAACGTAAGGGGTACCACTGTCGTTTTTTTTTCGGGCCGAATTTTTGAGTTTCGATATCTCAGCTCTGGAAGGGGCTAGAACCTCCATTTTTGCACTCAGGTCTAAGTCTCATGGCCCTCTATCAGAATTTGGGAAGATTGGAGAAACTTAATTTTTCGCCCAAAAAAAAAAACGTAAGGGGTACCACTGTCGTTTTTTTTTCGGGCCGAATTTTTGAGTTTCGATATCTCAGCTCTGGAAGGGGCTAGAACCTCCATTTTTGCACTCAGGTCTAAGTCTCATGGCCCTCTATCAGAATTTGGGAAGATTGGAGAAACTTAATTTTTCGCCCAAAAAAAAAAACGTAAGGGGTACCACTGTCGTTTTTTTTTCGGGCCGAATTTTTGAGTTTCGATATCTCAGCTCTGGAAGGGGCTAGAACCTCCATTTTTGCACTCAGGTCTAAGTCTCATGGCCCTCTATCAGAATTTGGGAAGATTGGAGAAACTTAATTTTTCGCCCAAAAAAAAAAACGTAAGGGGTACCACTGTCGTTTTTTTTTCGGGCCGAATTTTTGAGTTTCGATATCTCAGCTCTGGAAGGGGCTAGAACCTCCATTTTTGCACTCAGGTCTAAGTCTCATGGCCCTCTATCAGAATTTGGGAAGATTGGAGAAACTTAATTTTTCGCCCAAAAAAAAAAACGTAAGGGGTACCACTGTCGTTTTTTTTTCGGGCCGAATTTTTGAGTTTCGATATCTCAGCTCTGGAAGGGGCTAGAACCTCCATTTTTGCACTCAGGTCTAAGTCTCATGGCCCTCTATCAGAATTTGGGAAGATTGGAGAAACTTAATTTTTCGCCCAAAAAAAAAAACGTAAGGGGTACCACTGTCGTTTTTTTTTCGGGCCGAATTTTTGAGTTTCGATATCTCAGCTCTGGAAGGGGCTAGAACCTCCATTTTTGCACTCAGGTCTAAGTCTCATGGCCCTCTATCAGAATTTGGGAAGATTGGAGAAACTTAATTTTTCGCCCAAAAAAAAAAACGTAAGGGGTACCACTGTCGTTTTTTTTTCGGGCCGAATTTTTGAGTTTCGATATCTCAGCTCTGGAAGGGGCTAGAACCTCCATTTTTGCACTCAGGTCTAAGTCTCATGGCCCTCTATCAGAATTTGGGAAGATTGGAGAAACTTAATTTTTCGCCCAAAAAAAAAAACGTAAGGGGTACCACTGTCGTTTTTTTTTCGGGCCGAATTTTTGAGTTTCGATATCTCAGCTCTGGAAGGGGCTAGAACCTCCATTTTTGCACTCAGGTCTAAGTCTCATGGCCCTCTATCAGAATTTGGGAAGATTGGAGAAACTTAATTTTTCGCCCAAAAAAAAAAACGTAAGGGGTACCACTGTCGTTTTTTTTTCGGGCCGAATTTTTGAGTTTCGATATCTCAGCTCTGGAAGGGGCTAGAACCTCCATTTTTGCACTCAGGTCTAAGTCTCATGGCCCTCTATCAGAATTTGGGAAGATTGGAGAAACTTAATTTTTCGCCCAAAAAAAAAAACGTAAGGGGTACCACTGTCGTTTTTTTTTCGGGCCGAATTTTTGAGTTTCGATATCTCAGCTCTGGAAGGGGCTAGAACCTCCATTTTTGCACTCAGGTCTAAGTCTCATGGCCCTCTATCAGAATTTGGGAAGATTGGAGAAACTTAATTTTTCGCCCAAAAAAAAAAACGTAAGGGGTACCACTGTCGTTTTTTTTTCGGGCCGAATTTTTGAGTTTCGATATCTCAGCTCTGGAAGGGGCTAGAACCTCCATTTTTGCACTCAGGTCTAAGTCTCATGGCCCTCTATCAGAATTTGGGAAGATTGGAGAAACTTAATTTTTCGCCCAAAAAAAAAAACGTAAGGGGTACCACTGTCGTTTTTTTTTCGGGCCGAATTTTTGAGTTTCGATATCTCAGCTCTGGAAGGGGCTAGAACCTCCATTTTTGCACTCAGGTCTAAGTCTCATGGCCCTCTATCAGAATTTGGGAAGATTGGAGAAACTTAATTTTTCGCCCAAAAAAAAAAACGTAAGGGGTACCACTGTCGTTTTTTTTTCGGGCCGAATTTTTGAGTTTCGATATCTCAGCTCTGGAAGGGGCTAGAACCTCCATTTTTGCACTCAGGTCTAAGTCTCATGGCCCTCTATCAGAATTTGGGAAGATTGGAGAAACTTAATTTTTCGCCCAAAAAAAAAAACGTAAGGGGTACCACTGTCGTTTTTTTTTCGGGCCGAATTTTTGAGTTTCGATATCTCAGCTCTGGAAGGGGCTAGAACCTCCATTTTTGCACTCAGGTCTAAGTCTCATGGCCCTCTATCAGAATTTGGGAAGATTGGAGAAACTTAATTTTTCGCCCAAAAAAAAAAACGTAAGGGGTACCACTGTCGTTTTTTTTTCGGGCCGAATTTTTGAGTTTCGATATCTCAGCTCTGGAAGGGGCTAGAACCTCCATTTTTGCACTCAGGTCTAAGTCTCATGGCCCTCTATCAGAATTTGGGAAGATTGGAGAAACTTAATTTTTCGCCCAAAAAAAAAAACGTAAGGGGTACCACTGTCGTTTTTTTTTCGGGCCGAATTTTTGAGTTTCGATATCTCAGCTCTGGAAGGGGCTAGAACCTCCATTTTTGCACTCAGGTCTAAGTCTCATGGCCCTCTATCAGAATTTGGGAAGATTGGAGAAACTTAATTTTTCGCCCAAAAAAAAAAACGTAAGGGGTACCACTGTCGTTTTTTTTTCGGGCCGAATTTTTGAGTTTCGATATCTCAGCTCTGGAAGGGGCTAGAACCTCCATTTTTGCACTCAGGTCTAAGTCTCATGGCCCTCTATCAGAATTTGGGAAGATTGGAGAAACTTAATTTTTCGCCCAAAAAAAAAAACGTAAGGGGTACCACTGTCGTTTTTTTTTCGGGCCGAATTTTTGAGTTTCGATATCTCAGCTCTGGAAGGGGCTAGAACCTCCATTTTTGCACTCAGGTCTAAGTCTCATGGCCCTCTATCAGAATTTGGGAAGATTGGAGAAACTTAATTTTTCGCCCAAAAAAAAAAACGTAAGGGGTACCACTGTCGTTTTTTTTTCGGGCCGAATTTTTGAGTTTCGATATCTCAGCTCTGGAAGGGGCTAGAACCTCCATTTTTGCACTCAGGTCTAAGTCTCATGGCCCTCTATCAGAATTTGGGAAGATTGGAGAAACTTAATTTTTCGCCCAAAAAAAAAAACGTAAGGGGTACCACTGTCGTTTTTTTTTCGGGCCGAATTTTTGAGTTTCGATATCTCAGCTCTGGAAGGGGCTAGAACCTCCATTTTTGCACTCAGGTCTAAGTCTCATGGCCCTCTATCAGAATTTGGGAAGATTGGAGAAACTTAATTTTTCGCCCAAAAAAAAAAACGTAAGGGGTACCACTGTCGTTTTTTTTTCGGGCCGAATTTTTGAGTTTCGATATCTCAGCTCTGGAAGGGGCTAGAACCTCCATTTTTGCACTCAGGTCTAAGTCTCATGGCCCTCTATCAGAATTTGGGAAGATTGGAGAAACTTAATTTTTCGCCCAAAAAAAAAAACGTAAGGGGTACCACTGTCGTTTTTTTTTCGCGGGCCGAATTTTTGAGTTTCGATATCTCAGCTCTGGAAGGGGCTAGAACCTCCATTTTTGCACTCAGGTCTAAGTCTCATGGCCCTCTATCAGAATTTGGGAAGATTGGAGAAACTTAATTTTTCGCCCAAAAAAAAAAACGTAAGGGGTACCACTGTCGTTTTTTTTTCGGGCCGAATTTTTGAGTTTCGATATCTCAGCTCTGGAAGGGGCTAGAACCTCCATTTTTGCACTCAGGTCTAAGTCTCATGGCCCTCTATCAGAATTTGGGAAGATTGGAGAAACTTAATTTTTCGCCCAAAAAAAAAAACGTAAGGGGTACCACTGTCGTTTTTTTTTCGGGCCGAATTTTTGAGTTTCGATATCTCAGCTCTGGAAGGGGCTAGAACCTCCATTTTTGCACTCAGGTCTAAGTCTCATGGCCCTCTATCAGAATTTGGGAAGATTGGAGAAACTTAATTTTTCGCCCAAAAAAAAAAACGTAAGGGGTACCACTGTCGTTTTTTTTTCGGGCCGAATTTTTGAGTTTCGATATCTCAGCTCTGGAAGGGGCTAGAACCTCCATTTTTGCACTCAGGTCTAAGTCTCATGGCCCTCTATCAGAATTTGGGAAGATTGGAGAAACTTAATTTTTCGCCCAAAAAAAAAAACGTAAGGGGTACCACTGTCGTTTTTTTTTCGGGCCGAATTTTTGAGTTTCGATATCTCAGCTCTGGAAGGGGCTAGAACCTCCATTTTTGCACTCAGGTCTAAGTCTCATGGCCCTCTATCAGAATTTGGGAAGATTGGAGAAACTTAATTTTTCGCCCAAAAAAAAAAACGTAAGGGGTACCACTGTCGTTTTTTTTTCGGGCCGAATTTTTGAGTTTCGATATCTCAGCTCTGGAAGGGGCTAGAACCTCCATTTTTGCACTCAGGTCTAAGTCTCATGGCCCTCTATCAGAATTTGGGAAGATTGGAGAAACTTAATTTTTCGCCCAAAAAAAAAAACGTAAGGGGTACCACTGTCGTTTTTTTTTCGGGCCGAATTTTTGAGTTTCGATATCTCAGCTCTGGAAGGGGCTAGAACCTCCATTTTTGCACTCAGGTCTAAGTCTCATGGCCCTCTATCAGAATTTGGGAAGATTGGAGAAACTTAATTTTTCGCCCAAAAAAAAAAACGTAAGGGGTACCACTGTCGTTTTTTTTTCGGGCCGAATTTTTGAGTTTCGATATCTCAGCTCTGGAAGGGGCTAGAACCTCCATTTTTGCACTCAGGTCTAAGTCTCATGGCCCTCTATCAGAATTTGGGAAGATTGGAGAAACTTAATTTTTCGCCCAAAAAAAAAAACGTAAGGGGTACCACTGTCGTTTTTTTTTCGGGCCGAATTTTTGAGTTTCGATATCTCAGCTCTGGAAGGGGCTAGAACCTCCATTTTTGCACTCAGGTCTAAGTCTCATGGCCCTCTATCAGAATTTGGGAAGATTGGAGAAACTTAATTTTTCGCCCAAAAAAAAAAACGTAAGGGGTACCACTGTCGTTTTTTTTTCGGGCCGAATTTTTGAGTTTCGATATCTCAGCTCTGGAAGGGGCTAGAACCTCCATTTTTGCACTCAGGTCTAAGTCTCATGGCCCTCTATCAGAATTTGGGAAGATTGGAGAAACTTAATTTTTCGCCCAAAAAAAAAAACGTAAGGGGTACCACTGTCGTTTTTTTTTCGGGCCGAATTTTTGAGTTTCGATATCTCAGCTCTGGAAGGGGCTAGAACCTCCATTTTTGCACTCAGGTCTAAGTCTCATGGCCCTCTATCAGAATTTGGGAAGATTGGAGAAACTTAATTTTTCGCCCAAAAAAAAAAACGTAAGGGGTACCACTGTCGTTTTTTTTTCGGGCCGAATTTTTGAGTTTCGATATCTCAGCTCTGGAAGGGGCTAGAACCTCCATTTTTGCACTCAGGTCTAAGTCTCATGGCCCTCTATCAGAATTTGGGAAGATTGGAGAAACTTAATTTTTCGCCCAAAAAAAAAAACGTAAGGGGTACCACTGTCGTTTTTTTTTCGGGCCGAATTTTTGAGTTTCGATATCTCAGCTCTGGAAGGGGCTAGAACCTCCATTTTTGCACTCAGGTCTAAGTCTCATGGCCCTCTATCAGAATTTGGGAAGATTGGAGAAACTTAATTTTTCGCCCAAAAAAAAAAACGTAAGGGGTACCACTGTCGTTTTTTTTTCGGGCCGAATTTTTGAGTTTCGATATCTCAGCTCTGGAAGGGGCTAGAACCTCCATTTTTGCACTCAGGTCTAAGTCTCATGGCCCTCTATCAGAATTTGGGAAGATTGGAGAAACTTAATTTTTCGCCCAAAAAAAAAAACGTAAGGGGTACCACTGTCGTTTTTTTTTCGGGCCGAATTTTTGAGTTTCGATATCTCAGCTCTGGAAGGGGCTAGAACCTCCATTTTTGCACTCAGGTCTAAGTCTCATGGCCCTCTATCAGAATTTGGGAAGATTGGAGAAACTTAATTTTTCGCCCAAAAAAAAAAACGTAAGGGGTACCACTGTCGTTTTTTTTTCGGGCCGAATTTTTGAGTTTCGATATCTCAGCTCTGGAAGGGGCTAGAACCTCCATTTTTGCACTCAGGTCTAAGTCTCATGGCCCTCTATCAGAATTTGGGAAGATTGGAGAAACTTAATTTTTCGCCCAAAAAAAAAAACGTAAGGGGTACCACTGTCGTTTTTTTTTCGGGCCGAATTTTTGAGTTTCGATATCTCAGCTCTGGAAGGGGCTAGAACCTCCATTTTTGCACTCAGGTCTAAGTCTCATGGCCCTCTATCAGAATTTGGGAAGATTGGAGAAACTTAATTTTTCGCCCAAAAAAAAAAACGTAAGGGGTACCACTGTCGTTTTTTTTTCGGGCCGAATTTTTGAGTTTCGATATCTCAGCTCTGGAAGGGGCTAGAACCTCCATTTTTGCACTCAGGTCTAAGTCTCATGGCCCTCTATCAGAATTTGGGAAGATTGGAGAAACTTAATTTTTCGCCCAAAAAAAAAAACGTAAGGGGTACCACTGTCGTTTTTTTTTCGGGCCGAATTTTTGAGTTTCGATATCTCAGCTCTGGAAGGGGCTAGAACCTCCATTTTTGCACTCAGGTCTAAGTCTCATGGCCCTCTATCAGAATTTGGGAAGATTGGAGAAACTTAATTTTTCGCCCAAAAAAAAAAACGTAAGGGGTACCACTGTCGTTTTTTTTTCGGGCCGAATTTTTGAGTTTCGATATCTCAGCTCTGGAAGGGGCTAGAACCTCCATTTTTGCACTCAGGTCTAAGTCTCATGGCCCTCTATCAGAATTTGGGAAGATTGGAGAAACTTAATTTTTCGCCCAAAAAAAAAAACGTAAGGGGTACCACTGTCGTTTTTTTTTCGGGCCGAATTTTTGAGTTTCGATATCTCAGCTCTGGAAGGGGCTAGAACCTCCATTTTTGCACTCAGGTCTAAGTCTCATGGCCCTCTATCAGAATTTGGGAAGATTGGAGAAACTTAATTTTTCGCCCAAAAAAAAAAACGTAAGGGGTACCACTGTCGTTTTTTTTTCGGGCCGAATTTTTGAGTTTCGATATCTCAGCTCTGGAAGGGGCTAGAACCTCCATTTTTGCACTCAGGTCTAAGTCTCATGGCCCTCTATCAGAATTTGGGAAGATTGGAGAAACTTAATTTTTCGCCCAAAAAAAAAAACGTAAGGGGTACCACTGTCGTTTTTTTTTCGGGCCGAATTTTTGAGTTTCGATATCTCAGCTCTGGAAGGGGCTAGAACCTCCATTTTTGCACTCAGGTCTAAGTCTCATGGCCCTCTATCAGAATTTGGGAAGATTGGAGAAACTTAATTTTTCGCCCAAAAAAAAAAACGTAAGGGGTACCACTGTCGTTTTTTTTTCGGGCCGAATTTTTGAGTTTCGATATCTCAGCTCTGGAAGGGGCTAGAACCTCCATTTTTGCACTCAGGTCTAAGTCTCATGGCCCTCTATCAGAATTTGGGAAGATTGGAGAAACTTAATTTTTCGCCCAAAAAAAAAAACGTAAGGGGTACCACTGTCGTTTTTTTTTCGGGCCGAATTTTTGAGTTTCGATATCTCAGCTCTGGAAGGGGCTAGAACCTCCATTTTTGCACTCAGGTCTAAGTCTCATGGCCCTCTATCAGAATTTGGGAAGATTGGAGAAACTTAATTTTTCGCCCAAAAAAAAAAACGTAAGGGGTACCACTGTCGTTTTTTTTTCGGGCCGAATTTTTGAGTTTCGATATCTCAGCTCTGGAAGGGGCTAGAACCTCCATTTTTGCACTCAGGTCTAAGTCTCATGGCCCTCTATCAGAATTTGGGAAGATTGGAGAAACTTAATTTTTCGCCCAAAAAAAAAAACGTAAGGGGTACCACTGTCGTTTTTTTTTCGGGCCGAATTTTTGAGTTTCGATATCTCAGCTCTGGAAGGGGCTAGAACCTCCATTTTTGCACTCAGGTCTAAGTCTCATGGCCCTCTATCAGAATTTGGGAAGATTGGAGAAACTTAATTTTTCGCCCAAAAAAAAAAACGTAAGGGGTACCACTGTCGTTTTTTTTTCGGGCCGAATTTTTGAGTTTCGATATCTCAGCTCTGGAAGGGGCTAGAACCTCCATTTTTGCACTCAGGTCTAAGTCTCATGGCCCTCTATCAGAATTTGGGAAGATTGGAGAAACTTAATTTTTCGCCCAAAAAAAAAAACGTAAGGGGTACCACTGTCGTTTTTTTTTCGGGCCGAATTTTTGAGTTTCGATATCTCAGCTCTGGAAGGGGCTAGAACCTCCATTTTTGCACTCAGGTCTAAGTCTCATGGCCCTCTATCAGAATTTGGGAAGATTGGAGAAACTTAATTTTTCGCCCAAAAAAAAAAACGTAAGGGGTACCACTGTCGTTTTTTTTTCGGGCCGAATTTTTGAGTTTCGATATCTCAGCTCTGGAAGGGGCTAGAACCTCCATTTTTGCACTCAGGTCTAAGTCTCATGGCCCTCTATCAGAATTTGGGAAGATTGGAGAAACTTAATTTTTCGCCCAAAAAAAAAAACGTAAGGGGTACCACTGTCGTTTTTTTTTCGGGCCGAATTTTTGAGTTTCGATATCTCAGCTCTGGAAGGGGCTAGAACCTCCATTTTTGCACTCAGGTCTAAGTCTCATGGCCCTCTATCAGAATTTGGGAAGATTGGAGAAACTTAATTTTTCGCCCAAAAAAAAAAACGTAAGGGGTACCACTGTCGTTTTTTTTTCGGGCCGAATTTTTGAGTTTCGATATCTCAGCTCTGGAAGGGGCTAGAACCTCCATTTTTGCACTCAGGTCTAAGTCTCATGGCCCTCTATCAGAATTTGGGAAGATTGGAGAAACTTAATTTTTCGCCCAAAAAAAAAAACGTAAGGGGTACCACTGTCGTTTTTTTTTCGGGCCGAATTTTTGAGTTTCGATATCTCAGCTCTGGAAGGGGCTAGAACCTCCATTTTTGCACTCAGGTCTAAGTCTCATGGCCCTCTATCAGAATTTGGGAAGATTGGAGAAACTTAATTTTTCGCCCAAAAAAAAAAACGTAAGGGGTACCACTGTCGTTTTTTTTTCGGGCCGAATTTTTGAGTTTCGATATCTCAGCTCTGGAAGGGGCTAGAACCTCCATTTTTGCACTCAGGTCTAAGTCTCATGGCCCTCTATCAGAATTTGGGAAGATTGGAGAAACTTAATTTTTCGCCCAAAAAAAAAAACGTAAGGGGTACCACTGTCGTTTTTTTTTCGGGCCGAATTTTTGAGTTTCGATATCTCAGCTCTGGAAGGGGCTAGAACCTCCATTTTTGCACTCAGGTCTAAGTCTCATGGCCCTCTATCAGAATTTGGGAAGATTGGAGAAACTTAATTTTTCGCCCAAAAAAAAAAACGTAAGGGGTACCACTGTCGTTTTTTTTTCGGGCCGAATTTTTGAGTTTCGATATCTCAGCTCTGGAAGGGGCTAGAACCTCCATTTTTGCACTCAGGTCTAAGTCTCATGGCCCTCTATCAGAATTTGGGAAGATTGGAGAAACTTAATTTTTCGCCCAAAAAAAAAAACGTAAGGGGTACCACTGTCGTTTTTTTTTCGGGCCGAATTTTTGAGTTTCGATATCTCAGCTCTGGAAGGGGCTAGAACCTCCATTTTTGCACTCAGGTCTAAGTCTCATGGCCCTCTATCAGAATTTGGGAAGATTGGAGAAACTTAATTTTTCGCCCAAAAAAAAAAACGTAAGGGGTACCACTGTCGTTTTTTTTTCGGGCCGAATTTTTGAGTTTCGATATCTCAGCTCTGGAAGGGGCTAGAACCTCCATTTTTGCACTCAGGTCTAAGTCTCATGGCCCTCTATCAGAATTTGGGAAGATTGGAGAAACTTAATTTTTCGCCCAAAAAAAAAAACGTAAGGGGTACCACTGTCGTTTTTTTTTCGGGCCGAATTTTTGAGTTTCGATATCTCAGCTCTGGAAGGGGCTAGAACCTCCATTTTTGCACTCAGGTCTAAGTCTCATGGCCCTCTATCAGAATTTGGGAAGATTGGAGAAACTTAATTTTTCGCCCAAAAAAAAAAACGTAAGGGGTACCACTGTCGTTTTTTTTTCGGGCCGAATTTTTGAGTTTCGATATCTCAGCTCTGGAAGGGGCTAGAACCTCCATTTTTGCACTCAGGTCTAAGTCTCATGGCCCTCTATCAGAATTTGGGAAGATTGGAGAAACTTAATTTTTCGCCCAAAAAAAAAAACGTAAGGGGTACCACTGTCGTTTTTTTTTCGGGCCGAATTTTTGAGTTTCGATATCTCAGCTCTGGAAGGGGCTAGAACCTCCATTTTTGCACTCAGGTCTAAGTCTCATGGCCCTCTATCAGAATTTGGGAAGATTGGAGAAACTTAATTTTTCGCCCAAAAAAAAAAACGTAAGGGGTACCACTGTCGTTTTTTTTTCGGGCCGAATTTTTGAGTTTCGATATCTCAGCTCTGGAAGGGGCTAGAACCTCCATTTTTGCACTCAGGTCTAAGTCTCATGGCCCTCTATCAGAATTTGGGAAGATTGGAGAAACTTAATTTTTCGCCCAAAAAAAAAAACGTAAGGGGTACCACTGTCGTTTTTTTTTCGGGCCGAATTTTTGAGTTTCGATATCTCAGCTCTGGAAGGGGCTAGAACCTCCATTTTTGCACTCAGGTCTAAGTCTCATGGCCCTCTATCAGAATTTGGGAAGATTGGAGAAACTTAATTTTTCGCCCAAAAAAAAAAACGTAAGGGGTACCACTGTCGTTTTTTTTTCGGGCCGAATTTTTGAGTTTCGATATCTCAGCTCTGGAAGGGGCTAGAACCTCCATTTTTGCACTCAGGTCTAAGTCTCATGGCCCTCTATCAGAATTTGGGAAGATTGGAGAAACTTAATTTTTCGCCCAAAAAAAAAAACGTAAGGGGTACCACTGTCGTTTTTTTTTCGGGCCGAATTTTTGAGTTTCGATATCTCAGCTCTGGAAGGGGCTAGAACCTCCATTTTTGCACTCAGGTCTAAGTCTCATGGCCCTCTATCAGAATTTGGGAAGATTGGAGAAACTTAATTTTTCGCCCAAAAAAAAAAACGTAAGGGGTACCACTGTCGTTTTTTTTTCGGGCCGAATTTTTGAGTTTCGATATCTCAGCTCTGGAAGGGGCTAGAACCTCCATTTTTGCACTCAGGTCTAAGTCTCATGGCCCTCTATCAGAATTTGGGAAGATTGGAGAAACTTAATTTTTCGCCCAAAAAAAAAAACGTAAGGGGTACCACTGTCGTTTTTTTTTCGGGCCGAATTTTTGAGTTTCGATATCTCAGCTCTGGAAGGGGCTAGAACCTCCATTTTTGCACTCAGGTCTAAGTCTCATGGCCCTCTATCAGAATTTGGGAAGATTGGAGAAACTTAATTTTTCGCCCAAAAAAAAAAACGTAAGGGGTACCACTGTCGTTTTTTTTTCGGGCCGAATTTTTGAGTTTCGATATCTCAGCTCTGGAAGGGGCTAGAACCTCCATTTTTGCACTCAGGTCTAAGTCTCATGGCCCTCTATCAGAATTTGGGAAGATTGGAGAAACTTAATTTTTCGCCCAAAAAAAAAAACGTAAGGGGTACCACTGTCGTTTTTTTTTCGGGCCGAATTTTTGAGTTTCGATATCTCAGCTCTGGAAGGGGCTAGAACCTCCATTTTTGCACTCAGGTCTAAGTCTCATGGCCCTCTATCAGAATTTGGGAAGATTGGAGAAACTTAATTTTTCGCCCAAAAAAAAAAACGTAAGGGGTACCACTGTTTTTTTTTCGGGCCGAATTTTTGAGTTTCGATATCTCAGCTCTGGAAGGGGCTAGAACCTCCATTTTTGCACTCAGGTCTAAGTCTCATGGCCCTCTATCAGAATTTGGGAAGATTGGAGAAACTTAATTTTTCGCCCAAAAAAAAAAACGTAAGGGGTACCACTGTCGTTTTTTTTTCGGGCCGAATTTTTGAGTTTCGATATCTCAGCTCTGGAAGGGGCTAGAACCTCCATTTTTGCACTCAGGTCTAAGTCTCATGGCCCTCTATCAGAATTTGGGAAGATTGGAGAAACTTAATTTTTCGCCCAAAAAAAAAAACGTAAGGGGTACCACTGTCGTTTTTTTTTCGGGCCGAATTTTTGAGTTTCGATATCTCAGCTCTGGAAGGGGCTAGAACCTCCATTTTTGCACTCAGGTCTAAGTCTCATGGCCCTCTATCAGAATTTGGGAAGATTGGAGAAACTTAATTTTTCGCCCAAAAAAAAAAACGTAAGGGGTACCACTGTCGTTTTTTTTTCGGGCCGAATTTTTGAGTTTCGATATCTCAGCTCTGGAAGGGGCTAGAACCTCCATTTTTGCACTCAGGTCTAAGTCTCATGGCCCTCTATCAGAATTTGGGAAGATTGGAGAAACTTAATTTTTCGCCCAAAAAAAAAAACGTAAGGGGTACCACTGTCGTTTTTTTTTCGGGCCGAATTTTTGAGTTTCGATATCTCAGCTCTGGAAGGGGCTAGAACCTCCATTTTTGCACTCAGGTCTAAGTCTCATGGCCCTCTATCAGAATTTGGGAAGATTGGAGAAACTTAATTTTTCGCCCAAAAAAAAAAACGTAAGGGGTACCACTGTCGTTTTTTTTTCGGGCCGAATTTTTGAGTTTCGATATCTCAGCTCTGGAAGGGGCTAGAACCTCCATTTTTGCACTCAGGTCTAAGTCTCATGGCCCTCTATCAGAATTTGGGAAGATTGGAGAAACTTAATTTTTCGCCCAAAAAAAAAAACGTAAGGGGTACCACTGTCGTTTTTTTTTCGGGCCGAATTTTTGAGTTTCGATATCTCAGCTCTGGAAGGGGCTAGAACCTCCATTTTTGCACTCAGGTCTAAGTCTCATGGCCCTCTATCAGAATTTGGGAAGATTGGAGAAACTTAATTTTTCGCCCAAAAAAAAAAACGTAAGGGGTACCACTGTCGTTTTTTTTTCGGGCCGAATTTTTGAGTTTCGATATCTCAGCTCTGGAAGGGGCTAGAACCTCCATTTTTGCACTCAGGTCTAAGTCTCATGGCCCTCTATCAGAATTTGGGAAGATTGGAGAAACTTAATTTTTCGCCCAAAAAAAAAAACGTAAGGGGTACCACTGTCGTTTTTTTTTCGGGCCGAATTTTTGAGTTTCGATATCTCAGCTCTGGAAGGGGCTAGAACCTCCATTTTTGCACTCAGGTCTAAGTCTCATGGCCCTCTATCAGAATTTGGGAAGATTGGAGAAACTTAATTTTTCGCCCAAAAAAAAAAACGTAAGGGGTACCACTGTCGTTTTTTTTTCGGGCCGAATTTTTGAGTTTCGATATCTCAGCTCTGGAAGGGGCTAGAACCTCCATTTTTGCACTCAGGTCTAAGTCTCATGGCCCTCTATCAGAATTTGGGAAGATTGGAGAAACTTAATTTTTCGCCCAAAAAAAAAAACGTAAGGGGTACCACTGTCGTTTTTTTTTCGGGCCGAATTTTTGAGTTTCGATATCTCAGCTCTGGAAGGGGCTAGAACCTCCATTTTTGCACTCAGGTCTAAGTCTCATGGCCCTCTATCAGAATTTGGGAAGATTGGAGAAACTTAATTTTTCGCCCAAAAAAAAAAACGTAAGGGGTACCACTGTCGTTTTTTTTTCGGGCCGAATTTTTGAGTTTCGATATCTCAGCTCTGGAAGGGGCTAGAACCTCCATTTTTGCACTCAGGTCTAAGTCTCATGGCCCTCTATCAGAATTTGGGAAGATTGGAGAAACTTAATTTTTCGCCCAAAAAAAAAAACGTAAGGGGTACCACTGTCGTTTTTTTTTCGGGCCGAATTTTTGAGTTTCGATATCTCAGCTCTGGAAGGGGCTAGAACCTCCATTTTTGCACTCAGGTCTAAGTCTCATGGCCCTCTATCAGAATTTGGGAAGATTGGAGAAACTTAATTTTTCGCCCAAAAAAAAAAACGTAAGGGGTACCACTGTCGTTTTTTTTTCGGGCCGAATTTTTGAGTTTCGATATCTCAGCTCTGGAAGGGGCTAGAACCTCCATTTTTGCACTCAGGTCTAAGTCTCATGGCCCTCTATCAGAATTTGGGAAGATTGGAGAAACTTAATTTTTCGCCCAAAAAAAAAAACGTAAGGGGTACCACTGTCGTTTTTTTTTCGGGCCGAATTTTTGAGTTTCGATATCTCAGCTCTGGAAGGGGCTAGAACCTCCATTTTTGCACTCAGGTCTAAGTCTCATGGCCCTCTATCAGAATTTGGGAAGATTGGAGAAACTTAATTTTTCGCCCAAAAAAAAAAACGTAAGGGGTACCACTGTCGTTTTTTTTTCGGGCCGAATTTTTGAGTTTCGATATCTCAGCTCTGGAAGGGGCTAGAACCTCCATTTTTGCACTCAGGTCTAAGTCTCATGGCCCTCTATCAGAATTTGGGAAGATTGGAGAAACTTAATTTTTCGCCCAAAAAAAAAAACGTAAGGGGTACCACTGTCGTTTTTTTTTCGGGCCGAATTTTTGAGTTTCGATATCTCAGCTCTGGAAGGGGCTAGAACCTCCATTTTTGCACTCAGGTCTAAGTCTCATGGCCCTCTATCAGAATTTGGGAAGATTGGAGAAACTTAATTTTTCGCCCAAAAAAAAAAACGTAAGGGGTACCACTGTCGTTTTTTTTTCGGGCCGAATTTTTGAGTTTCGATATCTCAGCTCTGGAAGGGGCTAGAACCTCCATTTTTGCACTCAGGTCTAAGTCTCATGGCCCTCTATCAGAATTTGGGAAGATTGGAGAAACTTAATTTTTCGCCCAAAAAAAAAAACGTAAGGGGTACCACTGTCGTTTTTTTTTCGGGCCGAATTTTTGAGTTTCGATATCTCAGCTCTGGAAGGGGCTAGAACCTCCATTTTTGCACTCAGGTCTAAGTCTCATGGCCCTCTATCAGAATTTGGGAAGATTGGAGAAACTTAATTTTTCGCCCAAAAAAAAAAACGTAAGGGGTACCACTGTCGTTTTTTTTTCGGGCCGAATTTTTGAGTTTCGATATCTCAGCTCTGGAAGGGGCTAGAACCTCCATTTTTGCACTCAGGTCTAAGTCTCATGGCCCTCTATCAGAATTTGGGAAGATTGGAGAAACTTAATTTTTCGCCCAAAAAAAAAAACGTAAGGGGTACCACTGTCGTTTTTTTTTCGGGCCGAATTTTTGAGTTTCGATATCTCAGCTCTGGAAGGGGCTAGAACCTCCATTTTTGCACTCAGGTCTAAGTCTCATGGCCCTCTATCAGAATTTGGGAAGATTGGAGAAACTTAATTTTTCGCCCAAAAAAAAAAACGTAAGGGGTACCACTGTCGTTTTTTTTTCGGGCCGAATTTTTGAGTTTCGATATCTCAGCTCTGGAAGGGGCTAGAACCTCCATTTTTGCACTCAGGTCTAAGTCTCATGGCCCTCTATCAGAATTTGGGAAGATTGGAGAAACTTAATTTTTCGCCCAAAAAAAAAAACGTAAGGGGTACCACTGTCGTTTTTTTTTCGGGCCGAATTTTTGAGTTTCGATATCTCAGCTCTGGAAGGGGCTAGAACCTCCATTTTTGCACTCAGGTCTAAGTCTCATGGCCCTCTATCAGAATTTGGGAAGATTGGAGAAACTTAATTTTTCGCCCAAAAAAAAAAACGTAAGGGGTACCACTGTCGTTTTTTTTTCGGGCCGAATTTTTGAGTTTCGATATCTCAGCTCTGGAAGGGGCTAGAACCTCCATTTTTGCACTCAGGTCTAAGTCTCATGGCCCTCTATCAGAATTTGGGAAGATTGGAGAAACTTAATTTTTCGCCCAAAAAAAAAAACGTAAGGGGTACCACTGTCGTTTTTTTTTCGGGCCGAATTTTTGAGTTTCGATATCTCAGCTCTGGAAGGGGCTAGAACCTCCATTTTTGCACTCAGGTCTAAGTCTCATGGCCCTCTATCAGAATTTGGGAAGATTGGAGAAACTTAATTTTTCGCCCAAAAAAAAAAACGTAAGGGGTACCACTGTCGTTTTTTTTTCGGGCCGAATTTTTGAGTTTCGATATCTCAGCTCTGGAAGGGGCTAGAACCTCCATTTTTGCACTCAGGTCTAAGTCTCATGGCCCTCTATCAGAATTTGGGAAGATTGGAGAAACTTAATTTTTCGCCCAAAAAAAAAAACGTAAGGGGTACCACTGTCGTTTTTTTTTCGGGCCGAATTTTTGAGTTTCGATATCTCAGCTCTGGAAGGGGCTAGAACCTCCATTTTTGCACTCAGGTCTAAGTCTCATGGCCCTCTATCAGAATTTGGGAAGATTGGAGAAACTTAATTTTTCGCCCAAAAAAAAAAACGTAAGGGGTACCACTGTCGTTTTTTTTTCGGGCCGAATTTTTGAGTTTCGATATCTCAGCTCTGGAAGGGGCTAGAACCTCCATTTTTGCACTCAGGTCTAAGTCTCATGGCCCTCTATCAGAATTTGGGAAGATTGGAGAAACTTAATTTTTCGCCCAAAAAAAAAAACGTAAGGGGTACCACTGTCGTTTTTTTTTCGGGCCGAATTTTTGAGTTTCGATATCTCAGCTCTGGAAGGGGCTAGAACCTCCATTTTTGCACTCAGGTCTAAGTCTCATGGCCCTCTATCAGAATTTGGGAAGATTGGAGAAACTTAATTTTTCGCCCAAAAAAAAAAACGTAAGGGGTACCACTGTCGTTTTTTTTTCGGGCCGAATTTTTGAGTTTCGATATCTCAGCTCTGGAAGGGGCTAGAACCTCCATTTTTGCACTCAGGTCTAAGTCTCATGGCCCTCTATCAGAATTTGGGAAGATTGGAGAAACTTAATTTTTCGCCCAAAAAAAAAAACGTAAGGGGTACCACTGTCGTTTTTTTTTCGGGCCGAATTTTTGAGTTTCGATATCTCAGCTCTGGAAGGGGCTAGAACCTCCATTTTTGCACTCAGGTCTAAGTCTCATGGCCCTCTATCAGAATTTGGGAAGATTGGAGAAACTTAATTTTTCGCCCAAAAAAAAAAACGTAAGGGGTACCACTGTCGTTTTTTTTTCGGGCCGAATTTTTGAGTTTCGATATCTCAGCTCTGGAAGGGGCTAGAACCTCCATTTTTGCACTCAGGTCTAAGTCTCATGGCCCTCTATCAGAATTTGGGAAGATTGGAGAAACTTAATTTTTCGCCCAAAAAAAAAAACGTAAGGGGTACCACTGTCGTTTTTTTTTCGGGCCGAATTTTTGAGTTTCGATATCTCAGCTCTGGAAGGGGCTAGAACCTCCATTTTTGCACTCAGGTCTAAGTCTCATGGCCCTCTATCAGAATTTGGGAAGATTGGAGAAACTTAATTTTTCGCCCAAAAAAAAAAACGTAAGGGGTACCACTGTCGTTTTTTTTTCGGGCCGAATTTTTGAGTTTCGATATCTCAGCTCTGGAAGGGGCTAGAACCTCCATTTTTGCACTCAGGTCTAAGTCTCATGGCCCTCTATCAGAATTTGGGAAGATTGGAGAAACTTAATTTTTCGCCCAAAAAAAAAAACGTAAGGGGTACCACTGTCGTTTTTTTTTCGGGCCGAATTTTTGAGTTTCGATATCTCAGCTCTGGAAGGGGCTAGAACCTCCATTTTTGCACTCAGGTCTAAGTCTCATGGCCCTCTATCAGAATTTGGGAAGATTGGAGAAACTTAATTTTTCGCCCAAAAAAAAAAACGTAAGGGGTACCACTGTCGTTTTTTTTTCGGGCCGAATTTTTGAGTTTCGATATCTCAGCTCTGGAAGGGGCTAGAACCTCCATTTTTGCACTCAGGTCTAAGTCTCATGGCCCTCTATCAGAATTTGGGAAGATTGGAGAAACTTAATTTTTCGCCCAAAAAAAAAAACGTAAGGGGTACCACTGTCGTTTTTTTTTCGGGCCGAATTTTTGAGTTTCGATATCTCAGCTCTGGAAGGGGCTAGAACCTCCATTTTTGCACTCAGGTCTAAGTCTCATGGCCCTCTATCAGAATTTGGGAAGATTGGAGAAACTTAATTTTTCGCCCAAAAAAAAAAACGTAAGGGGTACCACTGTCGTTTTTTTTTCGGGCCGAATTTTTGAGTTTCGATATCTCAGCTCTGGAAGGGGCTAGAACCTCCATTTTTGCACTCAGGTCTAAGTCTCATGGCCCTCTATCAGAATTTGGGAAGATTGGAGAAACTTAATTTTTCGCCCAAAAAAAAAAACGTAAGGGGTACCACTGTCGTTTTTTTTTCGGGCCGAATTTTTGAGTTTCGATATCTCAGCTCTGGAAGGGGCTAGAACCTCCATTTTTGCACTCAGGTCTAAGTCTCATGGCCCTCTATCAGAATTTGGGAAGATTGGAGAAACTTAATTTTTCGCCCAAAAAAAAAAACGTAAGGGGTACCACTGTCGTTTTTTTTTCGGGCCGAATTTTTGAGTTTCGATATCTCAGCTCTGGAAGGGGCTAGAACCTCCATTTTTGCACTCAGGTCTAAGTCTCATGGCCCTCTATCAGAATTTGGGAAGATTGGAGAAACTTAATTTTTCGCCCAAAAAAAAAAACGTAAGGGGTACCACTGTCGTTTTTTTTTCGGGCCGAATTTTTGAGTTTCGATATCTCAGCTCTGGAAGGGGCTAGAACCTCCATTTTTGCACTCAGGTCTAAGTCTCATGGCCCTCTATCAGAATTTGGGAAGATTGGAGAAACTTAATTTTTCGCCCAAAAAAAAAAACGTAAGGGGTACCACTGTCGTTTTTTTTTCGGGCCGAATTTTTGAGTTTCGATATCTCAGCTCTGGAAGGGGCTAGAACCTCCATTTTTGCACTCAGGTCTAAGTCTCATGGCCCTCTATCAGAATTTGGGAAGATTGGAGAAACTTAATTTTTCGCCCAAAAAAAAAAACGTAAGGGGTACCACTGTCGTTTTTTTTTCGGGCCGAATTTTTGAGTTTCGATATCTCAGCTCTGGAAGGGGCTAGAACCTCCATTTTTGCACTCAGGTCTAAGTCTCATGGCCCTCTATCAGAATTTGGGAAGATTGGAGAAACTTAATTTTTCGCCCAAAAAAAAAAACGTAAGGGGTACCACTGTCGTTTTTTTTTCGGGCCGAATTTTTGAGTTTCGATATCTCAGCTCTGGAAGGGGCTAGAACCTCCATTTTTGCACTCAGGTCTAAGTCTCATGGCCCTCTATCAGAATTTGGGAAGATTGGAGAAACTTAATTTTTCGCCCAAAAAAAAAAACGTAAGGGGTACCACTGTCGTTTTTTTTTCGGGCCGAATTTTTGAGTTTCGATATCTCAGCTCTGGAAGGGGCTAGAACCTCCATTTTTGCACTCAGGTCTAAGTCTCATGGCCCTCTATCAGAATTTGGGAAGATTGGAGAAACTTAATTTTTCGCCCAAAAAAAAAAACGTAAGGGGTACCACTGTCGTTTTTTTTTCGGGCCGAATTTTTGAGTTTCGATATCTCAGCTCTGGAAGGGGCTAGAACCTCCATTTTTGCACTCAGGTCTAAGTCTCATGGCCCTCTATCAGAATTTGGGAAGATTGGAGAAACTTAATTTTTCGCCCAAAAAAAAAAACGTAAGGGGTACCACTGTCGTTTTTTTTTCGGGCCGAATTTTTGAGTTTCGATATCTCAGCTCTGGAAGGGGCTAGAACCTCCATTTTTGCACTCAGGTCTAAGTCTCATGGCCCTCTATCAGAATTTGGGAAGATTGGAGAAACTTAATTTTTCGCCCAAAAAAAAAAACGTAAGGGGTACCACTGTCGTTTTTTTTTCGGGCCGAATTTTTGAGTTTCGATATCTCAGCTCTGGAAGGGGCTAGAACCTCCATTTTTGCACTCAGGTCTAAGTCTCATGGCCCTCTATCAGAATTTGGGAAGATTGGAGAAACTTAATTTTTCGCCCAAAAAAAAAAACGTAAGGGGTACCACTGTCGTTTTTTTTTCGGGCCGAATTTTTGAGTTTCGATATCTCAGCTCTGGAAGGGGCTAGAACCTCCATTTTTGCACTCAGGTCTAAGTCTCATGGCCCTCTATCAGAATTTGGGAAGATTGGAGAAACTTAATTTTTCGCCCAAAAAAAAAAACGTAAGGGGTACCACTGTCGTTTTTTTTTCGGGCCGAATTTTTGAGTTTCGATATCTCAGCTCTGGAAGGGGCTAGAACCTCCATTTTTGCACTCAGGTCTAAGTCTCATGGCCCTCTATCAGAATTTGGGAAGATTGGAGAAACTTAATTTTTCGCCCAAAAAAAAAAACGTAAGGGGTACCACTGTCGTTTTTTTTTCGGGCCGAATTTTTGAGTTTCGATATCTCAGCTCTGGAAGGGGCTAGAACCTCCATTTTTGCACTCAGGTCTAAGTCTCATGGCCCTCTATCAGAATTTGGGAAGATTGGAGAAACTTAATTTTTCGCCCAAAAAAAAAAACGTAAGGGGTACCACTGTCGTTTTTTTTTCGGGCCGAATTTTTGAGTTTCGATATCTCAGCTCTGGAAGGGGCTAGAACCTCCATTTTTGCACTCAGGTCTAAGTCTCATGGCCCTCTATCAGAATTTGGGAAGATTGGAGAAACTTAATTTTTCGCCCAAAAAAAAAAACGTAAGGGGTACCACTGTCGTTTTTTTTTCGGGCCGAATTTTTGAGTTTCGATATCTCAGCTCTGGAAGGGGCTAGAACCTCCATTTTTGCACTCAGGTCTAAGTCTCATGGCCCTCTATCAGAATTTGGGAAGATTGGAGAAACTTAATTTTTCGCCCAAAAAAAAAAACGTAAGGGGTACCACTGTCGTTTTTTTTTCGGGCCGAATTTTTGAGTTTCGATATCTCAGCTCTGGAAGGGGCTAGAACCTCCATTTTTGCACTCAGGTCTAAGTCTCATGGCCCTCTATCAGAATTTGGGAAGATTGGAGAAACTTAATTTTTCGCCCAAAAAAAAAAACGTAAGGGGTACCACTGTCGTTTTTTTTTCGGGCCGAATTTTTGAGTTTCGATATCTCAGCTCTGGAAGGGGCTAGAACCTCCATTTTTGCACTCAGGTCTAAGTCTCATGGCCCTCTATCAGAATTTGGGAAGATTGGAGAAACTTAATTTTTCGCCCAAAAAAAAAAACGTAAGGGGTACCACTGTCGTTTTTTTTTCGGGCCGAATTTTTGAGTTTCGATATCTCAGCTCTGGAAGGGGCTAGAACCTCCATTTTTGCACTCAGGTCTAAGTCTCATGGCCCTCTATCAGAATTTGGGAAGATTGGAGAAACTTAATTTTTCGCCCAAAAAAAAAAACGTAAGGGGTACCACTGTCGTTTTTTTTTCGGGCCGAATTTTTGAGTTTCGATATCTCAGCTCTGGAAGGGGCTAGAACCTCCATTTTTGCACTCAGGTCTAAGTCTCATGGCCCTCTATCAGAATTTGGGAAGATTGGAGAAACTTAATTTTTCGCCCAAAAAAAAAAACGTAAGGGGTACCACTGTCGTTTTTTTTTCGGGCCGAATTTTTGAGTTTCGATATCTCAGCTCTGGAAGGGGCTAGAACCTCCATTTTTGCACTCAGGTCTAAGTCTCATGGCCCTCTATCAGAATTTGGGAAGATTGGAGAAACTTAATTTTTCGCCCAAAAAAAAAAACGTAAGGGGTACCACTGTCGTTTTTTTTTCGGGCCGAATTTTTGAGTTTCGATATCTCAGCTCTGGAAGGGGCTAGAACCTCCATTTTTGCACTCAGGTCTAAGTCTCATGGCCCTCTATCAGAATTTGGGAAGATTGGAGAAACTTAATTTTTCGCCCAAAAAAAAAAACGTAAGGGGTACCACTGTCGTTTTTTTTTCGGGCCGAATTTTTGAGTTTCGATATCTCAGCTCTGGAAGGGGCTAGAACCTCCATTTTTGCACTCAGGTCTAAGTCTCATGGCCCTCTATCAGAATTTGGGAAGATTGGAGAAACTTAATTTTTCGCCCAAAAAAAAAAACGTAAGGGGTACCACTGTCGTTTTTTTTTCGGGCCGAATTTTTGAGTTTCGATATCTCAGCTCTGGAAGGGGCTAGAACCTCCATTTTTGCACTCAGGTCTAAGTCTCATGGCCCTCTATCAGAATTTGGGAAGATTGGAGAAACTTAATTTTTCGCCCAAAAAAAAAAACGTAAGGGGTACCACTGTCGTTTTTTTTTCGGGCCGAATTTTTGAGTTTCGATATCTCAGCTCTGGAAGGGGCTAGAACCTCCATTTTTGCACTCAGGTCTAAGTCTCATGGCCCTCTATCAGAATTTGGGAAGATTGGAGAAACTTAATTTTTCGCCCAAAAAAAAAAACGTAAGGGGTACCACTGTCGTTTTTTTTTCGGGCCGAATTTTTGAGTTTCGATATCTCAGCTCTGGAAGGGGCTAGAACCTCCATTTTTGCACTCAGGTCTAAGTCTCATGGCCCTCTATCAGAATTTGGGAAGATTGGAGAAACTTAATTTTTCGCCCAAAAAAAAAAACGTAAGGGGTACCACTGTCGTTTTTTTTTCGGGCCGAATTTTTGAGTTTCGATATCTCAGCTCTGGAAGGGGCTAGAACCTCCATTTTTGCACTCAGGTCTAAGTCTCATGGCCCTCTATCAGAATTTGGGAAGATTGGAGAAACTTAATTTTTCGCCCAAAAAAAAAAACGTAAGGGGTACCACTGTCGTTTTTTTTTCGGGCCGAATTTTTGAGTTTCGATATCTCAGCTCTGGAAGGGGCTAGAACCTCCATTTTTGCACTCAGGTCTAAGTCTCATGGCCCTCTATCAGAATTTGGGAAGATTGGAGAAACTTAATTTTTCGCCCAAAAAAAAAAACGTAAGGGGTACCACTGTCGTTTTTTTTTCGGGCCGAATTTTTGAGTTTCGATATCTCAGCTCTGGAAGGGGCTAGAACCTCCATTTTTGCACTCAGGTCTAAGTCTCATGGCCCTCTATCAGAATTTGGGAAGATTGGAGAAACTTAATTTTTCGCCCAAAAAAAAAAACGTAAGGGGTACCACTGTCGTTTTTTTTTCGGGCCGAATTTTTGAGTTTCGATATCTCAGCTCTGGAAGGGGCTAGAACCTCCATTTTTGCACTCAGGTCTAAGTCTCATGGCCCTCTATCAGAATTTGGGAAGATTGGAGAAACTTAATTTTTCGCCCAAAAAAAAAAACGTAAGGGGTACCACTGTCGTTTTTTTTTCGGGCCGAATTTTTGAGTTTCGATATCTCAGCTCTGGAAGGGGCTAGAACCTCCATTTTTGCACTCAGGTCTAAGTCTCATGGCCCTCTATCAGAATTTGGGAAGATTGGAGAAACTTAATTTTTCGCCCAAAAAAAAAAACGTAAGGGGTACCACTGTCGTTTTTTTTTCGGGCCGAATTTTTGAGTTTCGATATCTCAGCTCTGGAAGGGGCTAGAACCTCCATTTTTGCACTCAGGTCTAAGTCTCATGGCCCTCTATCAGAATTTGGGAAGATTGGAGAAACTTAATTTTTCGCCCAAAAAAAAAAACGTAAGGGGTACCACTGTCGTTTTTTTTTCGGGCCGAATTTTTGAGTTTCGATATCTCAGCTCTGGAAGGGGCTAGAACCTCCATTTTTGCACTCAGGTCTAAGTCTCATGGCCCTCTATCAGAATTTGGGAAGATTGGAGAAACTTAATTTTTCGCCCAAAAAAAAAAACGTAAGGGGTACCACTGTCGTTTTTTTTTCGGGCCGAATTTTTGAGTTTCGATATCTCAGCTCTGGAAGGGGCTAGAACCTCCATTTTTGCACTCAGGTCTAAGTCTCATGGCCCTCTATCAGAATTTGGGAAGATTGGAGAAACTTAATTTTTCGCCCAAAAAAAAAAACGTAAGGGGTACCACTGTCGTTTTTTTTTCGGGCCGAATTTTTGAGTTTCGATATCTCAGCTCTGGAAGGGGCTAGAACCTCCATTTTTGCACTCAGGTCTAAGTCTCATGGCCCTCTATCAGAATTTGGGAAGATTGGAGAAACTTAATTTTTCGCCCAAAAAAAAAAACGTAAGGGGTACCACTGTCGTTTTTTTTTCGGGCCGAATTTTTGAGTTTCGATATCTCAGCTCTGGAAGGGGCTAGAACCTCCATTTTTGCACTCAGGTCTAAGTCTCATGGCCCTCTATCAGAATTTGGGAAGATTGGAGAAACTTAATTTTTCGCCCAAAAAAAAAAACGTAAGGGGTACCACTGTCGTTTTTTTTTCGGGCCGAATTTTTGAGTTTCGATATCTCAGCTCTGGAAGGGGCTAGAACCTCCATTTTTGCACTCAGGTCTAAGTCTCATGGCCCTCTATCAGAATTTGGGAAGATTGGAGAAACTTAATTTTTCGCCCAAAAAAAAAAACGTAAGGGGTACCACTGTCGTTTTTTTTTCGGGCCGAATTTTTGAGTTTCGATATCTCAGCTCTGGAAGGGGCTAGAACCTCCATTTTTGCACTCAGGTCTAAGTCTCATGGCCCTCTATCAGAATTTGGGAAGATTGGAGAAACTTAATTTTTCGCCCAAAAAAAAAAACGTAAGGGGTACCACTGTCGTTTTTTTTTCGGGCCGAATTTTTGAGTTTCGATATCTCAGCTCTGGAAGGGGCTAGAACCTCCATTTTTGCACTCAGGTCTAAGTCTCATGGCCCTCTATCAGAATTTGGGAAGATTGGAGAAACTTAATTTTTCGCCCAAAAAAAAAAACGTAAGGGGTACCACTGTCGTTTTTTTTTCGGGCCGAATTTTTGAGTTTCGATATCTCAGCTCTGGAAGGGGCTAGAACCTCCATTTTTGCACTCAGGTCTAAGTCTCATGGCCCTCTATCAGAATTTGGGAAGATTGGAGAAACTTAATTTTTCGCCCAAAAAAAAAAACGTAAGGGGTACCACTGTCGTTTTTTTTTCGGGCCGAATTTTTGAGTTTCGATATCTCAGCTCTGGAAGGGGCTAGAACCTCCATTTTTGCACTCAGGTCTAAGTCTCATGGCCCTCTATCAGAATTTGGGAAGATTGGAGAAACTTAATTTTTCGCCCAAAAAAAAAAACGTAAGGGGTACCACTGTCGTTTTTTTTTCGGGCCGAATTTTAGAGTTTCGATATCTCAGCTCTGGAAGGGGCTAGAACCTCCATTTTTGCACTCAGGTCTAAGTCTCATGGCCCTCTATCAGAATTTGGGAAGATTGGAGAAACTTAATTTTTCGCCCAAAAAAAAAAACGTAAGGGGTACCACTGTCGTTTTTTTTTCGGGCCGAATTTTTGAGTTTCGATATCTCAGCTCTGGAAGGGGCTAGAACCTCCATTTTTGCACTCAGGTCTAAGTCTCATGGCCCTCTATCAGAATTTGGGAAGATTGGAGAAACTTAATTTTTCGCCCAAAAAAAAAAACGTAAGGGGTACCACTGTCGTTTTTTTTTCGGGCCGAATTTTTGAGTTTCGATATCTCAGCTCTGGAAGGGGCTAGAACCTCCATTTTTGCACTCAGGTCTAAGTCTCATGGCCCTCTATCAGAATTTGGGAAGATTGGAGAAACTTAATTTTTCGCCCAAAAAAAAAAACGTAAGGGGTACCACTGTCGTTTTTTTTTCGGGCCGAATTTTTGAGTTTCGATATCTCAGCTCTGGAAGGGGCTAGAACCTCCATTTTTGCACTCAGGTCTAAGTCTCATGGCCCTCTATCAGAATTTGGGAAGATTGGAGAAACTTAATTTTTCGCCCAAAAAAAAAAACGTAAGGGGTACCACTGTCGTTTTTTTTTCGGGCCGAATTTTTGAGTTTCGATATCTCAGCTCTGGAAGGGGCTAGAACCTCCATTTTTGCACTCAGGTCTAAGTCTCATGGCCCTCTATCAGAATTTGGGAAGATTGGAGAAACTTAATTTTTCGCCCAAAAAAAAAAACGTAAGGGGTACCACTGTCGTTTTTTTTTCGGGCCGAATTTTTGAGTTTCGATATCTCAGCTCTGGAAGGGGCTAGAACCTCCATTTTTGCACTCAGGTCTAAGTCTCATGGCCCTCTATCAGAATTTGGGAAGATTGGAGAAACTTAATTTTTCGCCCAAAAAAAAAAACGTAAGGGGTACCACTGTCGTTTTTTTTTTCGGGCCGAATTTTTGAGTTTCGATATCTCAGCTCTGGAAGGGGCTAGAACCTCCATTTTTGCACTCAGGTCTAAGTCTCATGGCCCTCTATCAGAATTTGGGAAGATTGGAGAAACTTAATTTTTCGCCCAAAAAAAAAACGTAAGGGTTACCACTGTAGTTTTTTTTTCGGGCCCAATTTTTGAGTTTCGATATCTCAGCTCTGGAAGGGGCTAGAACCTCCATTTTTGCACTCAGGTCTAAGTCTCATGGCCCTCTATCAGAATTTGGGAAGATTGGAGAAACTTAATTTTTCGCCCAAAAAAAAAAACGTAAGGGGTACCACTGTCGTTTTTTTTTTCGGGCCGAATTTTTGAGTTTCGATATCTCAGCTCTGGAAGGGGCTAGAACCTCCATTTTTGCACTCAGGTCTAAGTCTCATGGCCCTCTATCAGTATTTGGGAAGATTGGAGAAACTTAATTTTTCGCCCAAAAAAAAAATGTAAGGGGTACCACTGTCGTTTTTTTTTCGGGCCGAATTTTTGAGTTTCGATATCTCAGCTCTGGAAGGGGCTAGAACCTCCATTTTTGCACTCAGGTCTAAGTCTCATGGCCCTCTATCAGAATTTGGGAAGATTGGAGAAACTTAATTTTTCGCCCAAAAAAAAAAACGTAAGGGGTACCACTGTCGTTTTTTTTTTTCGGGCCGAATTTTTGAGTTTCGATATCTCAGCTCTGGAAGGGGCTAGAACCTCCATTTTTGCACTCAGGTCTAAGTCTCATGGCCCTCTATCAGAATTTGGGAAGATTGGAGAAACTTAATTTTTCGCCCAAAAAAAAAACGTAAGGGGTACCACTGTCGTTTTTTTTTCGGGCCGAATTTTTGAGTTTCGATATCTCAGCTCTGGAAGGGGCTAGAACCTCCATTTTTGCACTCAGGTCTAAGTCTCATGGCCCTCTATCAGAATTTGGGAAGATTGGAGAAACTTAATTTTTCGCCCGAAAAAAAAAACGTAAGGGGTACCACTGTCGTTTTTTTTTTTCGGGCCGAATTTTTGAGTTTCGATATCTCAGCTCTGGAAGGGGCTAGAACCTCCATTTTTGCACTCAGGTCTAAGTCTTATGGCCCTCTATCAGAATTTGGGAAGATTGGAGAAACTTAATTTTTCGCCCAAAAAAAAAACGTAAGGGGTACCACTGTCGTTTTTTTTTCGGGCCGAATTTTTGAGTTTCGATATCTCAGCTCTGGAAGGGGCTAGAACCTCCATTTTTGCACTCAGGTCTAAGTCTCATGGCCCTCTATCAGAATTTGGGAAGATTGGAGAAACTTAATTTTTCGCCCAAAAAAAAAATTTAAGGGGTACCACTGTCGTTTTTTTTTCGGGCCGAATTTTTGAGTTTCGATATCTCAGCTCTGGAAGGGGCTAGAACCTCCATTTTTGCACTCAGGTCTAAGTCTCATGGCCCTCTATCAGAATTTGGGAAGATTGGAGAAACTTAATTTTTCACCCGAAAAAAAAAACGTAAGGGGTACCACTGTCGTTTTTTTTTTCGGGCCGAATTTTTGAGTTTCGATATCTCAGCTCTGGAAGGGGCTAGAACCTCCATTTTTGCACTCAGGTCTAAGTCTCATGGCCCTCTATCAGAATTTGGGAAGATTGGAGAAACTTAATTTTTCGCCCAAAAAAAAACGTAAGGGGTACCACTGTCGTTTTTTTTTCGGGCCGAATTTTTGAGTTTCGATATCTCAGCTCTGGAAGGGGCTAGAACCTCCATTTTTGCACTCAGGTCTAAGTCTCATGGCCCTCTATCAGAATTTGGGAAGATTGAAGAAACTTAATTTTTCGCCCAAAAAAAAAAACGTAAGGGGTACCACTGTCGTTTTTTTTTCGGGCCGAATTTTTGAGTTTCGATATCTCAGCTCTGGAAGGGGCTAGAACCTCCATTTTTGCACTCAGGTCTAAGTCTCATGGCCCTCTATCAGTATTTGGGAAGATTGGAGAAACTTAATTTTTCGCCCAAAAAAAAAAACGTAAGGGGTACCACTGTCGTTTTTTTTTTCGGGCCGAATTTTTGAGTTTCGATATCTCAGCTCTGGAAGGGGCTAGAACCTCCATTTTTGCACTCAGGTCTAAGTCTCATGGCCCTCTATCAGAATTTGGGAAGATTGGAGAAACTTAATTTTTCGCCCAAAAAAAAACGTAAGGGGTACCACTGTCGTTTTTTTTTCGGGCCGAATTTTTGAGTTTCGATATCTCAGCTCTGGAAGGGGCTAGAACCTCCATTTTTGCACTCAGGTCTAAGTCTCATGGCCCTCTATCAGAATTTGGGAAGATTGAAGAAACTTAATTTTTCGCCCAAAAAAAAAAACGTAAGGGGTACCACTGTCGTTTTTTTTTCGGGCCGAATTTTTGAGTTTCGATATCTCAGCTCTGGAAGGGGCTAGAACCTCCATTTTTGCACTCAGGTCTAAGTCTCATGGCCCTCTATCAGTATTTGGGAAGATTGGAGAAACTTAATTTTTCGCCCAAAAAAAAAAACGTAAGGGGTACCACTGTCGTTTTTTTTTCGGGCCGAATTTTTGAGTTTCGATATCTCAGCTCTGGAAGGGGCTAGAACCTCCATTTTTGCACTCAGGTCTAAGTCTCATGGCCCTCTATCAGAATTTGGGAAGATTGGAGAAACTTAATTTTTCGCCCAAAAAAAAAACGTAAGGGGTACCACTGTCGTTTTTTTTTTTCGGGCCGAATTTTTGAGTTTCGATATCTCAGCTCTGGAAGGGGCTAGAACCTCCATTTTTGCACTCAGGTCTAAGTCTCATGGCCCTCTATCAGAATTTGGGAAGATTGGAGAAACTTAATTTTTCGCCCGAAAAAAAAAACGTAAGGGGTACCACTGTCGTTTTTTTTTTCGGGCCGAATTTTTGAGTTTCGATATCTCAGCTCTGGAAGGGGCTAGAACCTCCATTTTTGCACTCAGGTCTAAGTCTCATGGCCCTCTATCAGAATTTGGGAAGATTGGAGAAACTTAATTTTTCGCCCAAAAAAAAAACGTAAGGGGTACCACTGTCGTTTTTTTTTCGGGCCGAATTTTTGAGTTTCGATATCTCAGCTCTGGAAGGGGCTAGAACCTCCATTTTTGCACTCAGGTCTAAGTCTCATGGCCCTCTATCAGAATTTGGGAAGATTGGAGAAACTTAATTTTTCGCCCAAAAAAAAACGTAAGGGGTACCACTGTCGTTTTTTTTTTTCGGGCCGAATTTTTGAGTTTCGATATCTCAGCTCTGGAAGGGGCTAGAACCTCCATTTTTGCACTCAGGTCTAAGTCTCATGGCCCTCTATCAGAATTTGGGAAGATTGGAGAAACCTAATTTTTTGCCCAAAAAAAAAAAGTAAGGGGTACCACTGTCGTTTTTTTTTCGGGCCGAATTTTTGAGTTTCGATATCTCAGCTCTGGAAGGGGCTAGAACCTCCATTTTTGCACTCAGGTCTAAGTCTCATGGCCCTCTATCAGAATTTGGGAAGATTGGAGAAACTTAATTTTTCGCCCGAAAAAAAAAACGTAAGGGGTACCACTGTCGTTTTTTTTTTCGGGCCGAATTTTTGAGTTTCGATATCTCAGCTCTGGAAGGGGCTAGAGCCTCCATTTTTGCACTCAGGTCTAAGTCTCATGGCCCTCTATCAGAATTTGGGAAGATTGGAGAAACTTAATTTTTCGCCCAAAAAAAAAAACGTAAGGGGTACCACTGTCGTTTTTTTTCGGGCCGAATTTTTGAGTTTCGATATCTCAGCTCTGGAAGGGGCTAGAACCTCCATTTTTGCACTCAGGTCTAAGTCTCATGGCCCTCTATCAGAATTTGGGAAGATTGGAGAAACTTAATTTTTCACCCAAAAAAAAAAACGTAAGGGGTACCACTGTCGTTTTTTTTTTCGGGCCGAATTTTTGAGTTTCGATATCTCAGCTCTGGAAGGGGCTAGAACCTCCATTTTTGCACTCAGGTCTAAGTCTCATGGCCCTCTATCAGAATTTGGGAAGATTGGAGAAACTTAATTTTTCGCCCAAAAAAAAAAACGTAAGGGGTACCACTGTCGTTTTTTTTTTCGGGCCGAATTTTTGAGTTTCGATATCTCAGCTCTGGAAGGGGCTAGAACCTCCAGTTTTGCACTCAGGTCTAAGTCTCATGGCCCTCTATCAGAATTTGGGAAGATTGGAGAAACTTAATTTTTCGCCCAAAAAAAAAACGTAAGGGGTACCACTGTCGTTTTTTTTTTCAGGCCGAATTTTTGAGTTTCGATATCTCAGCTCTGGAAGGGGCTAGAACCTCCAGTTTTGCACTCAGGTCTAAGTCTCATGGCCCTCTATCAGAATTTGGGAAGATTGGAGAAACTTAATTTTTCGCCCAAAAAAAAAAACGTAAGGGGTACCACTGTCGTTTTTTTTTCGGGCCGAATTTTTGAGTTTCGATATCTCAGCTCTGGAAGGGGCTAGAACCTCCATTTTTGCACTCAGGTCTAAGTCTCATGGCCCTCTATCAGAATTTGGGAAGATTGGAGAAACTTAATTTTTCACCCGAAAAAAAAAACGTAAGGGGTACCACTGTCGTTTTTTTTTCGGGCCGAATTTTTGAGTTTCGATATCTCAGCTCTGGAAGGGGCTAGAACCTCCATTTTTGCACTCAGGTCTAAGTCTCATGGCCCTCTATCAGAATTTGGGAAGATTGGAGAAACTTAATTTTTCGCCCGAAAAAAAAAACGTAAGGGGTACCACTGTCGTTTTTTTTTCGGGCCGAATTTTTGAGTTTCGATATCTCAGCTCTGGAAGGGGCTAGAACCTCCATTTTTGCACTCAGGTCTAAGTCTCATGGCCCTCTATCAGAATTTGGGAAGATTGGAGAAACTTAATTTTTCGCCCAAAAAAAAAACGTAAGGGGTACCACTGTCGTTTTTTTTTTCGGGCCGAATTTTTGAGTTTCAATATCTCAGCTCTGGAAGGGGCTAGAACCTCCATTTTTGCACTCAGGTCTAAGTCTCATGGCCCTCTATCAGAATTTGGGAAGATTGGAGAAACTTAATTTTTCGCCCAAAAAAAAAAACCGTAAGGGGTACCACTGTCGTTTTTTTTTTCGGGCCGAATTTTTGAGTTTCGATATCTCAGCTCTGGAAGGGGCTAGAACCTCCATTTTTGCACTCAGGTCTAAGTCTCATGGCCCTCTATCAGAATTTGGGAAGATTGGAGAAACTTAATTTTTCACCCGAAAAAAAAAACGTAAGGGGTACCACTGTCGTTTTTTTTTTCGGGCCGAATTTTTGAGTTTCGATATCTCAGCTCTGGAAGGGGCTAGAACCTCCATTTTTGCACTCAGGTCTAAGTCTCATGGCCCTCTATCAGAATTTGGGAAGATTGGAGAAACTTAATTTTTCGCCCAAAAAAAAAACGTAAGGGGTACCACTGTCGTTTTTTTTTCGGGCCGAATTTTTGAGTTTCGATATCTCAGCTCTGGAAGGGGCTAGAACCTCCATTTTTGCACTCAGGTCTAAGTCTCATGGCCCTCTATCAGAATTTGGGAAGATTGGAGAAACTTAATTTTTCACCCGAAAAAAAAAACGTAAGGGGTACCACTGTCGTTTTTTTTTTCGGGCCGAATTTTTGAGTTTCGATATCTCAGCTCTGGAAGGGGCTAGAACCTCCATTTTTGCACTCAGGTCTAAGTCTCATGGCCCTCTATCAGAATTTGGGAAGATTGGAGAAACTTAATTTTTCGCCCAAAAAAAAAACGTAAGGGGTACCACTGTCGTTTTTTTTTCGGGCCGAATTTTTGAGTTTCGATATCTCAGCTCTGGAAGGGGCTAGAACCTCCATTTTTGCACTCAGGTCTAAGTCTCATGGCCCTCTATCAGAATTTGGGAAGATTGGAGAAACTTAATTTTTCGCCCAAAAAAAAAAACGTAAGGGGTACCACTGTCGTTTTTTTTTCGGGCCGAATTTTTGAGTTTCGATATCTCAGCTCTGGAAGGGGCTAGAACCTCCATTTTTGCACTCAGGTCTAAGTCTCATGGCCCTCTATCAGTATTTGGGAAGATTGGAGAAACTTAATTTTTCGCCCAAAAAAAAAAACGTAAGGGGTACCACTGTCGTTTTTTTTTCGGGCCGAATTTTTGAGTTTCGATATCTCAGCTCTGGAAGGGGCTAGAACCTCCATTTTTGCACTCAGGTCTAAGTCTCATGGCCCTCTATCAGAATTTGGGAAGATTGGAGAAACTTAATTTTTCGCCCAAAAAAAAAACGTAAGGGGTACCACTGTCGTTTTTTTTTCGGGCCGAATTTTTGAGTTTCGATATCTCAGCTCTGGAAGGGGCTAGAACCTCCATTTTTGCACTCAGGTCTAAGTCTCATGGCCCTCTATCAGAATTTGGGAAGATTGGAGAAACTTAATTTTTCGCCCAAAAAAAAAAACGTAAGGGGTACCACTGTCGTTTTTTTTTCGGGCCGAATTTTTGAGTTTCGATATCTCAGCTCTGGAAGGGGCTAGAACCTCCATTTTTGCACTCAGGTCTAAGTCTCATGGCCCTCTATCAGTATTTGGGAAGATTGGAGAAACTTAATTTTTCGCCCAAAAAAAAAAACGTAAGGGGTACCACTGTCGTTTTTTTTTCGGGCAGAATTTTTGAGTTTCGATATCTCAGCTCTGGAAGGGGCTAGAACCTCCATTTTTGCACTCAGGTCTAAGTCTCATGGCCCTCTATCAGAATTTGGGAAGATTGGAGAAACTTAATTTTTCGCCCAAAAAAAAAACGTAAGGGGTACCACTGTCGTTTTTTTTTTTTCGGGCCGAATTTTTGAGTTTCGATATCTCAGCTCTGGAAGGGGCTAGAACCTCCATTTTTGCACTCAGGTCTAAGTCTCATGGCCCTCTATCAGAATTTGGGAAGATTGGAGAAACTTAATTTTTTGCCCAAAAAAAAAAACGTAAGGGGTACCACTGTCGTTTTTTTTTTCGGGCCGAATTTTTGAGTTTCGATATCTCAGCTCTGGAAGGGGCTAGAACCTCCATTTTTGCACTCAGGTCTAAGTCTCATGGCCCTCTATCAGATTTTGGGAAGATTGGAGAAACTTAATTTTTCGCCCGAAAAAAAAAACGTAAGGGGTACCACTGTCGTTTTTTTTTCGGGCCGAATTTTTGAGTTTCGATATCTCAGCTCTGGAAGGGGCTAGAACCTCCATTTTTGCACTCAGGTCTAAGTCTCATGGCCCTCTATCAGAATTTGGGAAGATTGGAGAAACTTAATTTTTCGCCCAAAAAAAAAAACGTAAGGGGTACCACTGTCGTTTTTTTTTCGGGCCGAATTTTTGAGTTTCGATATCTCAGCTCTGGAAGGGGCTAGAACCTCCATTTTTGCACTCAGGTCTAAGTCTAATGGCCCTCTATCAGAATTTGGGAAGATTGGAGAAACTTAATTTTTCGCCCAAAAAAAAAAAACGTAAGGGGTACCACTGTCGTTTTTTTTTTTCGGGCCGAATTTTTGAGTTTCGATATCTCAGCTCTGGAAGGGGCTAGAACCTCCATTTTTGCACTCAGGTCTAAGTCTCATGGCCCTCTATCAGAATTTGGGAAGATTGGAGAAACTTAATTTTTCGCCCGAAAAAAAAAACGTAAGGGGTACCACTGTCGTTTTTTTTTCGGGCCGAATTTTTGAGTTTCGATATCTCAGCTCTGGAAGGGGCTAGAACCTCCATTTTTGCACTCAGGTCTAAGTCTCATGGCCCTCTATCAGAATTTGGGAAGATTGGAGAAACTTAATTTTTCGCCCAAAAAAAAAACGTAAGGGGTACCACTGTCGTTTTTTTTTCGGGCCGAATTTTTGAGTTTCGATATCTCAGCTCTGGAAGGGGCTAGAACCTCCATTTTTGCACTCAGGTCTAAGTCTCATGGCCCTCTATCAGAATTTGGGAAGATTGGAGAAACTTAATTTTTCGCCCAAAAAAAAAAACGTAAGGGGTACCACTGTCGTTTTTTTTTTCGGGCCGAATTTTTGAGTTTCGATATCTCAGCTCTGGAAGGGGCTAGAACCTCCATTTTTGCACTCAGGTCTAAGTCTCATGGCCCTCTATCAGAATTTGGGAAGATTGGAGAAACTTAATTTTTCGCCCAAAAAAAAAACGTAAGGGTTACCACTGTAGTTTTTTTTTCGGGCCCAATTTTTGAGTTTCGATATCTCAGCTCTGGAAGGGGCTAGAACCTCCATTTTTGCACTCAGGTCTAAGTCTCATGGCCCTCTATCAGAATTTGGGAAGATTGGAGAAACTTAATTTTTCGCCCAAAAAAAAAAACGTAAGGGGTACCACTGTCGTTTTTTTTTTCGGGCCGAATTTTTGAGTTTCGATATCTCAGCTCTGGAAGGGGCTAGAACCTCCATTTTTGCACTCAGGTCTAAGTCTCATGGCCCTCTATCAGAATTTGGGAAGATTGGAGAAACTTAATTTTTCGCCCAAAAAAAAAAACGTAAGGGGTACCACTGTCGTTTTTTTTTCGGGCCGAATTTTTGAGTTTCGATATCTCAGCTCTGGAAGGGGCTAGAACCTCCATTTTTGCACTCAGGTCTAAGTCTCATGGCCCTCTATCAGAATTTGGGAAGATTGGAGAAACTTAATTTTTCGCCCAAAAAAAAAAACGTAAGGGGTACCACTGTCGTTTTTTTTTCGGGCCGAATTTTTGAGTTTCGATATCTCAGCTCTGGAAGGGGCTAGAACCTCCATTTTTGCACTCAGGTCTAAGTCTCATGGCCCTCTATCAGAATTTGGGAAGATTGGAGAAACTTAATTTTTCGCCCAAAAAAAAAAACGTAAGGGGTACCACTGTCGTTTTTTTTTCGGGCCGAATTTTTGAGTTTCGATATCTCAGCTCTGGAAGGGGCTAGAACCTCCATTTTTGCACTCAGGTCTAAGTCTCATGGCCCTCTATCAGAATTTGGGAAGATTGGAGAAACTTAATTTTTCGCCCAAAAAAAAAAACGTAAGGGGTACCACTGTCGTTTTTTTTTCGGGCCGAATTTTTGAGTTTCGATATCTCAGCTCTGGAAGGGGCTAGAACCTCCATTTTTGCACTCAGGTCTAAGTCTCATGGCCCTCTATCAGAATTTGGGAAGATTGGAGAAACTTAATTTTTCGCCCAAAAAAAAAAACGTAAGGGGTACCACTGTCGTTTTTTTTTCGGGCCGAATTTTTGAGTTTCGATATCTCAGCTCTGGAAGGGGCTAGAACCTCCATTTTTGCACTCAGGTCTAAGTCTCATGGCCCTCTATCAGAATTTGGGAAGATTGGAGAAACTTAATTTTTCGCCCAAAAAAAAAAACGTAAGGGGTACCACTGTCGTTTTTTTTTCGGGCCGAATTTTTGAGTTTCGATATCTCAGCTCTGGAAGGGGCTAGAACCTCCATTTTTGCACTCAGGTCTAAGTCTCATGGCCCTCTATCAGAATTTGGGAAGATTGGAGAAACTTAATTTTTCGCCCAAAAAAAAAAACGTAAGGGGTACCACTGTCGTTTTTTTTTCGGGCCGAATTTTTGAGTTTCGATATCTCAGCTCTGGAAGGGGCTAGAACCTCCATTTTTGCACTCAGGTCTAAGTCTCATGGCCCTCTATCAGAATTTGGGAAGATTGGAGAAACTTAATTTTTCGCCCAAAAAAAAAAACGTAAGGGGTACCACTGTCGTTTTTTTTTCGGGCCGAATTTTTGAGTTTCGATATCTCAGCTCTGGAAGGGGCTAGAACCTCCATTTTTGCACTCAGGTCTAAGTCTCATGGCCCTCTATCAGAATTTGGGAAGATTGGAGAAACTTAATTTTTCGCCCAAAAAAAAAAACGTAAGGGGTACCACTGTCGTTTTTTTTTCGGGCCGAATTTTTGAGTTTCGATATCTCAGCTCTGGAAGGGGCTAGAACCTCCATTTTTGCACTCAGGTCTAAGTCTCATGGCCCTCTATCAGAATTTGGGAAGATTGGAGAAACTTAATTTTTCGCCCAAAAAAAAAAACGTAAGGGGTACCACTGTCGTTTTTTTTTCGGGCCGAATTTTTGAGTTTCGATATCTCAGCTCTGGAAGGGGCTAGAACCTCCATTTTTGCACTCAGGTCTAAGTCTCATGGCCCTCTATCAGAATTTGGGAAGATTGGAGAAACTTAATTTTTCGCCCAAAAAAAAAAACGTAAGGGGTACCACTGTCGTTTTTTTTTCGGGCCGAATTTTTGAGTTTCGATATCTCAGCTCTGGAAGGGGCTAGAACCTCCATTTTTGCACTCAGGTCTAAGTCTCATGGCCCTCTATCAGAATTTGGGAAGATTGGAGAAACTTAATTTTTCGCCCAAAAAAAAAAACGTAAGGGGTACCACTGTCGTTTTTTTTTCGGGCCGAATTTTTGAGTTTCGATATCTCAGCTCTGGAAGGGGCTAGAACCTCCATTTTTGCACTCAGGTCTAAGTCTCATGGCCCTCTATCAGAATTTGGGAAGTATTGGAGAAACTTAATTTTTCGCCCAAAAAAAAAAACGTAAGGGGTACCACTGTCGTTTTTTTTTCGGGCCGAATTTTTGAGTTTCGATATCTCAGCTCTGGAAGGGGCTAGAACCTCCATTTTTGCACTCAGGTCTAAGTCTCATGGCCCTCTATCAGAATTTGGGAAGATTGGAGAAACTTAATTTTTCGCCCAAAAAAAAAAACGTAAGGGGTACCACTGTCGTTTTTTTTTCGGGCCGAATTTTTGAGTTTCGATATCTCAGCTCTGGAAGGGGCTAGAACCTCCATTTTTGCACTCAGGTCTAAGTCTCATGGCCCTCTATCAGAATTTGGGAAGATTGGAGAAACTTAATTTTTCGCCCAAAAAAAAAAACGTAAGGGGTACCACTGTCGTTTTTTTTTCGGGCCGAATTTTTGAGTTTCGATATCTCAGCTCTGGAAGGGGCTAGAACCTCCATTTTTGCACTCAGGTCTAAGTCTCATGGCCCTCTATCAGAATTTGGGAAGATTGGAGAAACTTAATTTTTCGCCCAAAAAAAAAAACGTAAGGGGTACCACTGTCGTTTTTTTTTCGGGCCGAATTTTTGAGTTTCGATATCTCAGCTCTGGAAGGGGCTAGAACCTCCATTTTTGCACTCAGGTCTAAGTCTCATGGCCCTCTATCAGAATTTGGGAAGATTGGAGAAACTTAATTTTTCGCCCAAAAAAAAAAACGTAAGGGGTACCACTGTCGTTTTTTTTTCGGGCCGAATTTTTGAGTTTCGATATCTCAGCTCTGGAAGGGGCTAGAACCTCCATTTTTGCACTCAGGTCTAAGTCTCATGGCCCTCTATCAGAATTTGGGAAGATTGGAGAAACTTAATTTTTCGCCCAAAAAAAAAAACGTAAGGGGTACCACTGTCGTTTTTTTTTCGGGCCGAATTTTTGAGTTTCGATATCTCAGCTCTGGAAGGGGCTAGAACCTCCATTTTTGCACTCAGGTCTAAGTCTCATGGCCCTCTATCAGAATTTGGGAAGATTGGAGAAACTTAATTTTTCGCCCAAAAAAAAAAACGTAAGGGGTACCACTGTCGTTTTTTTTTCGGGCCGAATTTTTGAGTTTCGATATCTCAGCTCTGGAAGGGGCTAGAACCTCCATTTTTGCACTCAGGTCTAAGTCTCATGGCCCTCTATCAGAATTTGGGAAGATTGGAGAAACTTAATTTTTCGCCCAAAAAAAAAAACGTAAGGGGTACCACTGTCGTTTTTTTTTCGGGCCGAATTTTTGAGTTTCGATATCTCAGCTCTGGAA
>NW_028297326.1:0-47343 GCF_988280905.1 Pimephales promelas | reverse complement strand
AGAAACTCAATTTTTCGCCCGAAAATGAAAAAAAACGTAAGGGGTAACACTGTCGTTTTTTTTTCGGGTCCAAATTTTGAGTTTCGATATCTCAGCTCTGGAAGGGTCTAGAGCCTCCATTTTTGCACTCGGGTCAAAGTCTCACAGCCCTCTATCATAATCCAGAGTTTTGAGAAGATCGGAGAAACTCAATTTTTCGCCCGAAAATGAAAAAAAACGTAAGGGGTAACACTGTCGTTTTTTTTTCGGGTCCAAATTTTGAGTTTCGATATCTCAGCTCTGGAAGGGTCTAGAGCCTCCATTTTTGCACTCGGGTCAAAGTCTCACAGCCCTCTATCATAATCCAGAGTTTTGAGAAGATCGGAGAAACTCAATTTTTCGCCCGAAAATGAAAAAAAACGTAAGGGGTAACACTGTCGTTTTTTTTTCGGGTCCAAATTTTGAGTTTCGATATCTCAGCTCTGGAAGGGTCTAGAGCCTCCATTTTTGCACTCGGGTCAAAGTCTCACAGCCCTCTATCATAATCCAGAGTTTTAAGAAGATCGGAGAAACTCAATTTTTCGCCCGAAAATGAAAAAAAACGTAAGGGGTAACACTGTCGTTTTTTTTTCGGGTCCAAATTTTGAGTTTCGATATCTCAGCTCTGGAAGGGTCTAGAGCCTCCATTTTTGCACTCGGGTCAAAGTCTCACAGCCCTCTATCATAATCCAGAGTTTTGAGAAGATCGGAGAAACTCAATTTTTCGCCCGAAAATGAAAAAAAACGTAAGGGGTAACACTGTCGTTTTTTTTTCGGGTCCAAATTTTGAGTTTCGATATCTCAGCTCTGGAAGGGTCTAGAGCCTCCATTTTTGCACTCGGGTCAAAGTCTCACAGCCCTCTATCATAATCCAGAGTTTTGAGAAGATCGGAGAAACTCAATTTTTCGCCCGAAAATGAAAAAAAACGTAAGGGGTAACACTGTCGTTTTTTTTTCGGGTCCAAATTTTGAGTTTCGATATCTCAGCTCTGGAAGGGTCTAGAGCCTCCATTTTTGCACTCGGGTCAAAGTCTCACAGCCCTCTATCATAATCCAGAGTTTTGAGAAGATCGGAGAAACTCAATTTTTCGCCCGAAAATGAAAAAAAACGTAAGGGGTAACACTGTCGTTTTTTTTTCGGGTCCAAATTTTGAGTTTCGATATCTCAGCTCTGGAAGGGTCTAGAGCCTCCATTTTTGCACTCGGGTCAAAGTCTCACAGCCCTCTATCATAATCCAGAGTTTTGAGAAGATCGGAGAAACTCAATTTTTCGCCCGAAAATGAAAAAAAACGTAAGGGGTAACACTGTCGTTTTTTTTTCGGGTCCAAATTTTGAGTTTCGATATCTCAGCTCTGGAAGGGTCTAGAGCCTCCATTTTTGCACTCGGGTCAAAGTCTCACAGCCCTCTATCATAATCCAGAGTTTTGAGAAGATCGGAGAAACTCAATTTTTCGCCCGAAAATGAAAAAAAACGTAAGGGGTAACACTGTCGTTTTTTTTTCGGGTCCAAATTTTGAGTTTCGATATCTCAGCTCTGGAAGGGTCTAGAGCCTCCATTTTTGCACTCGGGTCAAAGTCTCACAGCCCTCTATCATAATCCAGAGTTTTGAGAAGATCGGAGAAACTCAATTTTTCGCCCGAAAATGAAAAAAAACGTAAGGGGTAACACTGTCGTTTTTTTTTCGGGTCCAAATTTTGAGTTTCGATATCTCAGCTCTGGAAGGGTCTAGAGCCTCCATTTTTGCACTCGGGTCAAAGTCTCACAGCCCTCTATCATAATCCAGAGTTTTGAGAAGATCGGAGAAACTCAATTTTTCGCCCGAAAATGAAAAAAAACGTAAGGGGTAACACTGTCGTTTTTTTTTCGGGTCCAAATTTTGAGTTTCGATATCTCAGCTCTGGAAGGGTCTAGAGCCTCCATTTTTGCACTCGGGTCAAAGTCTCACAGCCCTCTATCATAATCCAGAGTTTTGAGAAGATCGGAGAAACTCAATTTTTCGCCCGAAAATGAAAAAAAACGTAAGGGGTAACACTGTCGTTTTTTTTTCGGGTCCAAATTTTGAGTTTCGATATCTCAGCTCTGGAAGGGTCTAGAGCCTCCATTTTTGCACTCGGGTCAAAGTCTCACAGCCCTCTATCATAATCCAGAGTTTTGAGAAGATCGGAGAAACTCAATTTTTCGCCCGAAAATGAAAAAAAACGTAAGGGGTAACACTGTCGTTTTTTTTTCGGGTCCAAATTTTGAGTTTCGATATCTCAGCTCTGGAAGGGTCTAGAGCCTCCATTTTTGCACTCGGGTCAAAGTCTCACAGCCCTCTATCATAATCCAGAGTTTTGAGAAGATCGGAGAAACTCAATTTTTCGCCCGAAAATGAAAAAAAACGTAAGGGGTAACACTGTCGTTTTTTTTTCGGGTCCAAATTTTGAGTTTCGATATCTCAGCTCTGGAAGGGTCTAGAGCCTCCATTTTTGCACTCGGGTCAAAGTCTCACAGCCCTCTATCATAATCCAGAGTTTTGAGAAGATCGGAGAAACTCAATTTTTCGCCCGAAAATGAAAAAAAACGTAAGGGGTAACACTGTCGTTTTTTTTTCGGGTCCAAATTTTGAGTTTCGATATCTCAGCTCTGGAAGGGTCTAGAGCCTCCATTTTTGCACTCGGGTCAAAGTCTCACAGCCCTCTATCATAATCCAGAGTTTTGAGAAGATCGGAGAAACTCAATTTTTCGCCCGAAAATGAAAAAAAACGTAAGGGGTAACACTGTCGTTTTTTTTTCGGGTCCAAATTTTGAGTTTCGATATCTCAGCTCTGGAAGGGTCTAGAGCCTCCATTTTTGCACTCGGGTCAAAGTCTCACAGCCCTCTATCATAATCCAGAGTTTTGAGAAGATCGGAGAAACTCAATTTTTCGCCCGAAAATGAAAAAAAACGTAAGGGGTAACACTGTCGTTTTTTTTTCGGGTCCAAATTTTGAGTTTCGATATCTCAGCTCTGGAAGGGTCTAGAGCCTCCATTTTTGCACTCGGGTCAAAGTCTCACAGCCCTCTATCATAATCCAGAGTTTTGAGAAGATCGGAGAAACTCAATTTTTCGCCCGAAAATGAAAAAAAACGTAAGGGGTAACACTGTCGTTTTTTTTTCGGGTCCAAATTTTGAGTTTCGATATCTCAGCTCTGGAAGGGTCTAGAGCCTCCATTTTTGCACTCGGGTCAAAGTCTCACAGCCCTCTATCATAATCCAGAGTTTTGAGAAGATCGGAGAAACTCAATTTTTCGCCCGAAAATGAAAAAAAACGTAAGGGGTAACACTGTCGTTTTTTTTTCGGGTCCAAATTTTGAGTTTCGATATCTCAGCTCTGGAAGGGTCTAGAGCCTCCATTTTTGCACTCGGGTCAAAGTCTCACAGCCCTCTATCATAATCCAGAGTTTTGAGAAGATCGGAGAAACTCAATTTTTCGCCCGAAAATGAAAAAAAACGTAAGGGGTAACACTGTCGTTTTTTTTTCGGGTCCAAATTTTGAGTTTCGATATCTCAGCTCTGGAAGGGTCTAGAGCCTCCATTTTTGCACTCGGGTCAAAGTCTCACAGCCCTCTATCATAATCCAGAGTTTTGAGAAGATCGGAGAAACTCAATTTTTCGCCCGAAAATGAAAAAAAACGTAAGGGGTAACACTGTCGTTTTTTTTTCGGGTCCAAATTTTGAGTTTCGATATCTCAGCTCTGGAAGGGTCTAGAGCCTCCATTTTTGCACTCGGGTCAAAGTCTCACAGCCCTCTATCATAATCCAGAGTTTTGAGAAGATCGGAGAAACTCAATTTTTCGCCCGAAAATGAAAAAAAACGTAAGGGGTAACACTGTCGTTTTTTTTTCGGGTCCAAATTTTGAGTTTCGATATCTCAGCTCTGGAAGGGTCTAGAGCCTCCATTTTTGCACTCGGGTCAAAGTCTCACAGCCCTCTATCATAATCCAGAGTTTTGAGAAGATCGGAGAAACTCAATTTTTCGCCCGAAAATGAAAAAAAACGTAAGGGGTAACACTGTCGTTTTTTTTTCGGGTCCAAATTTTGAGTTTCGATATCTCAGCTCTGGAAGGGTCTAGAGCCTCCATTTTTGCACTCGGGTCAAAGTCTCACAGCCCTCTATCATAATCCAGAGTTTTGAGAAGATCGGAGAAACTCAATTTTTCGCCCGAAAATGAAAAAAAACGTAAGGGGTAACACTGTCGTTTTTTTTTCGGGTCCAAATTTTGAGTTTCGATATCTCAGCTCTGGAAGGGTCTAGAGCCTCCATTTTTGCACTCGGGTCAAAGTCTCACAGCCCTCTATCATAATCCAGAGTTTTGAGAAGATCGGAGAAACTCAATTTTTCGCCCGAAAATGAAAAAAAACGTAAGGGGTAACACTGTCGTTTTTTTTTCGGGTCCAAATTTTGAGTTTCGATATCTCAGCTCTGGAAGGGTCTAGAGCCTCCATTTTTGCACTCGGGTCAAAGTCTCACAGCCCTCTATCATAATCCAGAGTTTTGAGAAGATCGGAGAAACTCAATTTTTCGCCCGAAAATGAAAAAAAACGTAAGGGGTAACACTGTCGTTTTTTTTTCGGGTCCAAATTTTGAGTTTCGATATCTCAGCTCTGGAAGGGTCTAGAGCCTCCATTTTTGCACTCGGGTCAAAGTCTCACAGCCCTCTATCATAATCCAGAGTTTTGAGAAGATCGGAGAAACTCAATTTTTCGCCCGAAAATGAAAAAAAACGTAAGGGGTAACACTGTCGTTTTTTTTTCGGGTCCAAATTTTGAGTTTCGATATCTCAGCTCTGGAAGGGTCTAGAGCCTCCATTTTTGCACTCGGGTCAAAGTCTCACAGCCCTCTATCATAATCCAGAGTTTTGAGAAGATCGGAGAAACTCAATTTTTCGCCCGAAAATGAAAAAAAACGTAAGGGGTAACACTGTCGTTTTTTTTTCGGGTCCAAATTTTGAGTTTCGATATCTCAGCTCTGGAAGGGTCTAGAGCCTCCATTTTTGCACTCGGGTCAAAGTCTCACAGCCCTCTATCATAATCCAGAGTTTTGAGAAGATCGGAGAAACTCAATTTTTCGCCCGAAAATGAAAAAAAACGTAAGGGGTAACACTGTCGTTTTTTTTTCGGGTCCAAATTTTGAGTTTCGATATCTCAGCTCTGGAAGGGTCTAGAGCCTCCATTTTTGCACTCGGGTCAAAGTCTCACAGCCCTCTATCATAATCCAGAGTTTTGAGAAGATCGGAGAAACTCAATTTTTCGCCCGAAAATGAAAAAAAACGTAAGGGGTAACACTGTCGTTTTTTTTTCGGGTCCAAATTTTGAGTTTCGATATCTCAGCTCTGGAAGGGTCTAGAGCCTCCATTTTTGCACTCGGGTCAAAGTCTCACAGCCCTCTATCATAATCCAGAGTTTTGAGAAGATCGGAGAAACTCAATTTTTCGCCCGAAAATGAAAAAAAACGTAAGGGGTAACACTGTCGTTTTTTTTTCGGGTCCAAATTTTGAGTTTCGATATCTCAGCTCTGGAAGGGTCTAGAGCCTCCATTTTTGCACTCGGGTCAAAGTCTCACAGCCCTCTATCATAATCCAGAGTTTTGAGAAGATCGGAGAAACTCAATTTTTCGCCCGAAAATGAAAAAAAACGTAAGGGGTAACACTGTCGTTTTTTTTTCGGGTCCAAATTTTGAGTTTCGATATCTCAGCTCTGGAAGGGTCTAGAGCCTCCATTTTTGCACTCGGGTCAAAGTCTCACAGCCCTCTATCATAATCCAGAGTTTTGAGAAGATCGGAGAAACTCAATTTTTCGCCCGAAAATGAAAAAAAACGTAAGGGGTAACACTGTCGTTTTTTTTTCGGGTCCAAATTTTGAGTTTCGATATCTCAGCTCTGGAAGGGTCTAGAGCCTCCATTTTTGCACTCGGGTCAAAGTCTCACAGCCCTCTATCATAATCCAGAGTTTTGAGAAGATCGGAGAAACTGAATTTTTCGCCCGAAAATGAAAAAAAACGTAAGGGGTAACACTGTCGTTTTTTTTTCGGGTCCAAATTTTGAGTTTCGATATCTCAGCTCTGGAAGGGTCTAGAGCCTCCATTTTTGCACTCGGGTCAAAGTCTCACAGCCCTCTATCATAATCCAGAGTTTTGAGAAGATCGGAGAAACTCAATTTTTCGCCCGAAAATGAAAAAAAACGTAAGGGGTAACACTGTCGTTTTTTTTTCGGGTCCAAATTTTGAGTTTCGATATCTCAGCTCTGGAAGGGTCTAGAGCCTCCATTTTTGCACTCGGGTCAAAGTCTCACAGCCCTCTATCATAATCCAGAGTTTTGAGAAGATCGGAGAAACTCAATTTTTCGCCCGAAAATGAAAAAAAACGTAAGGGGTAACACTGTCGTTTTTTTTTCGGGTCCAAATTTTGAGTTTCGATATCTCAGCTCTGGAAGGGTCTAGAGCCTCCATTTTTGCACTCGGGTCAAAGTCTCACAGCCCTCTATCATAATCCAGAGTTTTGAGAAGATCGGAGAAACTCAATTTTTCGCCCGAAAATGAAAAAAAACGTAAGGGGTAACACTGTCGTTTTTTTTTCGGGTCCAAATTTTGAGTTTCGATATCTCAGCTCTGGAAGGGTCTAGAGCCTCCATTTTTGCACTCGGGTCAAAGTCTCACAGCCCTCTATCATAATCCAGAGTTTTGAGAAGATCGGAGAAACTCAATTTTTCGCCCGAAAATGAAAAAAAACGTAAGGGGTAACACTGTCGTTTTTTTTTCGGGTCCAAATTTTGAGTTTCGATATCTCAGCTCTGGAAGGGTCTAGAGCCTCCATTTTTGCACTCGGGTCAAAGTCTCACAGCCCTCTATCATAATCCAGAGTTTTGAGAAGATCGGAGAAACTCAATTTTTCGCCCGAAAATGAAAAAAAACGTAAGGGGTAACACTGTCGTTTTTTTTTCGGGTCCAAATTTTGAGTTTCGATATCTCAGCTCTGGAAGGGTCTAGAGCCTCCATTTTTGCACTCGGGTCAAAGTCTCACAGCCCTCTATCATAATCCAGAGTTTTGAGAAGATCGGAGAAACTCAATTTTTCGCCCGAAAATGAAAAAAAACGTAAGGGGTAACACTGTCGTTTTTTTTTCGGGTCCAAATTTTGAGTTTCGATATCTCAGCTCTGGAAGGGTCTAGAGCCTCCATTTTTGCACTCGGGTCAAAGTCTCACAGCCCTCTATCATAATCCAGAGTTTTGAGAAGATCGGAGAAACTCAATTTTTCGCCCGAAAATGAAAAAAAACGTAAGGGGTAACACTGTCGTTTTTTTTTCGGGTCCAAATTTTGAGTTTCGATATCTCAGCTCTGGAAGGGTCTAGAGCCTCCATTTTTGCACTCGGGTCAAAGTCTCACAGCCCTCTATCATAATCCAGAGTTTTGAGAAGATCGGAGAAACTCAATTTTTCGCCCGAAAATGAAAAAAAACGTAAGGGGTAACACTGTCGTTTTTTTTTCGGGTCCAAATTTTGAGTTTCGATATCTCAGCTCTGGAAGGGTCTAGAGCCTCCATTTTTGCACTCGGGTCAAAGTCTCACAGCCCTCTATCATAATCCAGAGTTTTGAGAAGATCGGAGAAACTCAATTTTTCGCCCGAAAATGAAAAAAAACGTAAGGGGTAACACTGTCGTTTTTTTTTCGGGTCCAAATTTTGAGTTTCGATATCTCAGCTCTGGAAGGGTCTAGAGCCTCCATTTTTGCACTCGGGTCAAAGTCTCACAGCCCTCTATCATAATCCAGAGTTTTGAGAAGATCGGAGAAACTCAATTTTTCGCCCGAAAATGAAAAAAAACGTAAGGGGTAACACTGTCGTTTTTTTTTCGGGTCCAAATTTTGAGTTTCGATATCTCAGCTCTGGAAGGGTCTAGAGCCTCCATTTTTGCACTCGGGTCAAAGTCTCACAGCCCTCTATCATAATCCAGAGTTTTGAGAAGATCGGAGAAACTCAATTTTTCGCCCGAAAATGAAAAAAAACGTAAGGGGTAACACTGTCGTTTTTTTTTCGGGTCCAAATTTTGAGTTTCGATATCTCAGCTCTGGAAGGGTCTAGAGCCTCCATTTTTGCACTCGGGTCAAAGTCTCACAGCCCTCTATCATAATCCAGAGTTTTGAGAAGATCGGAGAAACTCAATTTTTCGCCCGAAAATGAAAAAAAACGTAAGGGGTAACACTGTCGTTTTTTTTTCGGGTCCAAATTTTGAGTTTCGATATCTCAGCTCTGGAAGGGTCTAGAGCCTCCATTTTTGCACTCGGGTCAAAGTCTCACAGCCCTCTATCATAATCCAGAGTTTTGAGAAGATCGGAGAAACTCAATTTTTCGCCCGAAAATGAAAAAAAACGTAAGGGGTAACACTGTCGTTTTTTTTTCGGGTCCAAATTTTGAGTTTCGATATCTCAGCTCTGGAAGGGTCTAGAGCCTCCATTTTTGCACTCGGGTCAAAGTCTCACAGCCCTCTATCATAATCCAGAGTTTTGAGAAGATCGGAGAAACTCAATTTTTCGCCCGAAAATGAAAAAAAACGTAAGGGGTAACACTGTCGTTTTTTTTTCGGGTCCAAATTTTGAGTTTCGATATCTCAGCTCTGGAAGGGTCTAGAGCCTCCATTTTTGCACTCGGGTCAAAGTCTCACAGCCCTCTATCATAATCCAGAGTTTTGAGAAGATCGGAGAAACTCAATTTTTCGCCCGAAAATGAAAAAAAACGTAAGGGGTAACACTGTCGTTTTTTTTTCGGGTCCAAATTTTGAGTTTCGATATCTCAGCTCTGGAAGGGTCTAGAGCCTCCATTTTTGCACTCGGGTCAAAGTCTCACAGCCCTCTATCATAATCCAGAGTTTTGAGAAGATCGGAGAAACTCAATTTTTCGCCCGAAAATGAAAAAAAACGTAAGGGGTAACACTGTCGTTTTTTTTTCGGGTCCAAATTTTGAGTTTCGATATCTCAGCTCTGGAAGGGTCTAGAGCCTCCATTTTTGCACTCGGGTCAAAGTCTCACAGCCCTCTATCATAATCCAGAGTTTTGAGAAGATCGGAGAAACTCAATTTTTCGCCCGAAAATGAAAAAAAACGTAAGGGGTAACACTGTCGTTTTTTTTTCGGGTCCAAATTTTGAGTTTCGATATCTCAGCTCTGGAAGGGTCTAGAGCCTCCATTTTTGCACTCGGGTCAAAGTCTCACAGCCCTCTATCATAATCCAGAGTTTTGAGAAGATCGGAGAAACTCAATTTTTCGCCCGAAAATGAAAAAAAACGTAAGGGGTAACACTGTCGTTTTTTTTTCGGGTCCAAATTTTGAGTTTCGATATCTCAGCTCTGGAAGGGTCTAGAGCCTCCATTTTTGCACTCGGGTCAAAGTCTCACAGCCCTCTATCATAATCCAGAGTTTTGAGAAGATCGGAGAAACTCAATTTTTCGCCCGAAAATGAAAAAAAACGTAAGGGGTAACACTGTCGTTTTTTTTTCGGGTCCAAATTTTGAGTTTCGATATCTCAGCTCTGGAAGGGTCTAGAGCCTCCATTTTTGCACTCGGGTCAAAGTCTCACAGCCCTCTATCATAATCCAGAGTTTTGAGAAGATCGGAGAAACTCAATTTTTCGCCCGAAAATGAAAAAAAACGTAAGGGGTAACACTGTCGTTTTTTTTTCGGGTCCAAATTTTGAGTTTCGATATCTCAGCTCTGGAAGGGTCTAGAGCCTCCATTTTTGCACTCGGGTCAAAGTCTCACAGCCCTCTATCATAATCCAGAGTTTTGAGAAGATCGGAGAAACTCAATTTTTCGCCCGAAAATGAAAAAAAACGTAAGGGGTAACACTGTCGTTTTTTTTTCGGGTCCAAATTTTGAGTTTCGATATCTCAGCTCTGGAAGGGTCTAGAGCCTCCATTTTTGCACTCGGGTCAAAGTCTCACAGCCCTCTATCATAATCCAGAGTTTTGAGAAGATCGGAGAAACTCAATTTTTCGCCCGAAAATGAAAAAAAACGTAAGGGGTAACACTGTCGTTTTTTTTTCGGGTCCAAATTTTGAGTTTCGATATCTCAGCTCTGGAAGGGTCTAGAGCCTCCATTTTTGCACTCGGGTCAAAGTCTCACAGCCCTCTATCATAATCCAGAGTTTTGAGAAGATCGGAGAAACTCAATTTTTCGCCCGAAAATGAAAAAAAACGTAAGGGGTAACACTGTCGTTTTTTTTTCGGGTCCAAATTTTGAGTTTCGATATCTCAGCTCTGGAAGGGTCTAGAGCCTCCATTTTTGCACTCGGGTCAAAGTCTCACAGCCCTCTATCATAATCCAGAGTTTTGAGAAGATCGGAGAAACTCAATTTTTCGCCCGAAAATGAAAAAAAACGTAAGGGGTAACACTGTCGTTTTTTTTTCGGGTCCAAATTTTGAGTTTCGATATCTCAGCTCTGGAAGGGTCTAGAGCCTCCATTTTTGCACTCGGGTCAAAGTCTCACAGCCCTCTATCATAATCCAGAGTTTTGAGAAGATCGGAGAAACTCAATTTTTCGCCCGAAAATGAAAAAAAACGTAAGGGGTAACACTGTCGTTTTTTTTTCGGGTCCAAATTTTGAGTTTCGATATCTCAGCTCTGGAAGGGTCTAGAGCCTCCATTTTTGCACTCGGGTCAAAGTCTCACAGCCCTCTATCATAATCCAGAGTTTTGAGAAGATCGGAGAAACTCAATTTTTCGCCCGAAAATGAAAAAAAACGTAAGGGGTAACACTGTCGTTTTTTTTTCGGGTCCAAATTTTGAGTTTCGATATCTCAGCTCTGGAAGGGTCTAGAGCCTCCATTTTTGCACTCGGGTCAAAGTCTCACAGCCCTCTATCATAATCCAGAGTTTTGAGAAGATCGGAGAAACTCAATTTTTCGCCCGAAAATGAAAAAAAACGTAAGGGGTAACACTGTCGTTTTTTTTTCGGGTCCAAATTTTGAGTTTCGATATCTCAGCTCTGGAAGGGTCTAGAGCCTCCATTTTTGCACTCGGGTCAAAGTCTCACAGCCCTCTATCATAATCCAGAGTTTTGAGAAGATCGGAGAAACTCAATTTTTCGCCCGAAAATGAAAAAAAACGTAAGGGGTAACACTGTCGTTTTTTTTTCGGGTCCAAATTTTGAGTTTCGATATCTCAGCTCTGGAAGGGTCTAGAGCCTCCATTTTTGCACTCGGGTCAAAGTCTCACAGCCCTCTATCATAATCCAGAGTTTTGAGAAGATCGGAGAAACTCAATTTTTCGCCCGAAAATGAAAAAAAACGTAAGGGGTAACACTGTCGTTTTTTTTTCGGGTCCAAATTTTGAGTTTCGATATCTCAGCTCTGGAAGGGTCTAGAGCCTCCATTTTTGCACTCGGGTCAAAGTCTCACAGCCCTCTATCATAATCCAGAGTTTTGAGAAGATCGGAGAAACTCAATTTTTCGCCCGAAAATGAAAAAAAACGTAAGGGGTAACACTGTCGTTTTTTTTTCGGGTCCAAATTTTGAGTTTCGATATCTCAGCTCTGGAAGGGTCTAGAGCCTCCATTTTTGCACTCGGGTCAAAGTCTCACAGCCCTCTATCATAATCCAGAGTTTTGAGAAGATCGGAGAAACTCAATTTTTCGCCCGAAAATGAAAAAAAACGTAAGGGGTAACACTGTCGTTTTTTTTTCGGGTCCAAATTTTGAGTTTCGATATCTCAGCTCTGGAAGGGTCTAGAGCCTCCATTTTTGCACTCGGGTCAAAGTCTCACAGCCCTCTATCATAATCCAGAGTTTTGAGAAGATCGGAGAAACTCAATTTTTCGCCCGAAAATGAAAAAAAACGTAAGGGGTAACACTGTCGTTTTTTTTTCGGGTCCAAATTTTGAGTTTCGATATCTCAGCTCTGGAAGGGTCTAGAGCCTCCATTTTTGCACTCGGGTCAAAGTCTCACAGCCCTCTATCATAATCCAGAGTTTTGAGAAGATCGGAGAAACTCAATTTTTCGCCCGAAAATGAAAAAAAACGTAAGGGGTAACACTGTCGTTTTTTTTTCGGGTCCAAATTTTGAGTTTCGATATCTCAGCTCTGGAAGGGTCTAGAGCCTCCATTTTTGCACTCGGGTCAAAGTCTCACAGCCCTCTATCATAATCCAGAGTTTTGAGAAGATCGGAGAAACTCAATTTTTCGCCCGAAAATGAAAAAAAACGTAAGGGGTAACACTGTCGTTTTTTTTTCGGGTCCAAATTTTGAGTTTCGATATCTCAGCTCTGGAAGGGTCTAGAGCCTCCATTTTTGCACTCGGGTCAAAGTCTCACAGCCCTCTATCATAATCCAGAGTTTTGAGAAGATCGGAGAAACTCAATTTTTCGCCCGAAAATGAAAAAAAACGTAAGGGGTAACACTGTCGTTTTTTTTTCGGGTCCAAATTTTGAGTTTCGATATCTCAGCTCTGGAAGGGTCTAGAGCCTCCATTTTTGCACTCGGGTCAAAGTCTCACAGCCCTCTATCATAATCCAGAGTTTTGAGAAGATCGGAGAAACTCAATTTTTCGCCCGAAAATGAAAAAAAACGTAAGGGGTAACACTGTCGTTTTTTTTTCGGGTCCAAATTTTGAGTTTCGATATCTCAGCTCTGGAAGGGTCTAGAGCCTCCATTTTTGCACTCGGGTCAAAGTCTCACAGCCCTCTATCATAATCCAGAGTTTTGAGAAGATCGGAGAAACTCAATTTTTCGCCCGAAAATGAAAAAAAACGTAAGGGGTAACACTGTCGTTTTTTTTTCGGGTCCAAATTTTGAGTTTCGATATCTCAGCTCTGGAAGGGTCTAGAGCCTCCATTTTTGCACTCGGGTCAAAGTCTCACAGCCCTCTATCATAATCCAGAGTTTTGAGAAGATCGGAGAAACTCAATTTTTCGCCCGAAAATGAAAAAAAACGTAAGGGGTAACACTGTCGTTTTTTTTTCGGGTCCAAATTTTGAGTTTCGATATCTCAGCTCTGGAAGGGTCTAGAGCCTCCATTTTTGCACTCGGGTCAAAGTCTCACAGCCCTCTATCATAATCCAGAGTTTTGAGAAGATCGGAGAAACTCAATTTTTCGCCCGAAAATGAAAAAAAACGTAAGGGGTAACACTGTCGTTTTTTTTTCGGGTCCAAATTTTGAGTTTCGATATCTCAGCTCTGGAAGGGTCTAGAGCCTCCATTTTTGCACTCGGGTCAAAGTCTCACAGCCCTCTATCATAATCCAGAGTTTTGAGAAGATCGGAGAAACTCAATTTTTCGCCCGAAAATGAAAAAAAACGTAAGGGGTAACACTGTCGTTTTTTTTTCGGGTCCAAATTTTGAGTTTCGATATCTCAGCTCTGGAAGGGTCTAGAGCCTCCATTTTTGCACTCGGGTCAAAGTCTCACAGCCCTCTATCATAATCCAGAGTTTTGAGAAGATCGGAGAAACTCAATTTTTCGCCCGAAAATGAAAAAAAACGTAAGGGGTAACACTGTCGTTTTTTTTTCGGGTCCAAATTTTGAGTTTCGATATCTCAGCTCTGGAAGGGTCTAGAGCCTCCATTTTTGCACTCGGGTCAAAGTCTCACAGCCCTCTATCATAATCCAGAGTTTTGAGAAGATCGGAGAAACTCAATTTTTCGCCCGAAAATGAAAAAAAACGTAAGGGGTAACACTGTCGTTTTTTTTTCGGGTCCAAATTTTGAGTTTCGATATCTCAGCTCTGGAAGGGTCTAGAGCCTCCATTTTTGCACTCGGGTCAAAGTCTCACAGCCCTCTATCATAATCCAGAGTTTTGAGAAGATCGGAGAAACTCAATTTTTCGCCCGAAAATGAAAAAAAACGTAAGGGGTAACACTGTCGTTTTTTTTTCGGGTCCAAATTTTGAGTTTCGATATCTCAGCTCTGGAAGGGTCTAGAGCCTCCATTTTTGCACTCGGGTCAAAGTCTCACAGCCCTCTATCATAATCCAGAGTTTTGAGAAGATCGGAGAAACTCAATTTTTCGCCCGAAAATGAAAAAAAACGTAAGGGGTAACACTGTCGTTTTTTTTTCGGGTCCAAATTTTGAGTTTCGATATCTCAGCTCTGGAAGGGTCTAGAGCCTCCATTTTTGCACTCGGGTCAAAGTCTCACAGCCCTCTATCATAATCCAGAGTTTTGAGAAGATCGGAGAAACTCAATTTTTCGCCCGAAAATGAAAAAAAACGTAAGGGGTAACACTGTCGTTTTTTTTTCGGGTCCAAATTTTGAGTTTCGATATCTCAGCTCTGGAAGGGTCTAGAGCCTCCATTTTTGCACTCGGGTCAAAGTCTCACAGCCCTCTATCATAATCCAGAGTTTTGAGAAGATCGGAGAAACTCAATTTTTCGCCCGAAAATGAAAAAAAACGTAAGGGGTAACACTGTCGTTTTTTTTTCGGGTCCAAATTTTGAGTTTCGATATCTCAGCTCTGGAAGGGTCTAGAGCCTCCATTTTTGCACTCGGGTCAAAGTCTCACAGCCCTCTATCATAATCCAGAGTTTTGAGAAGATCGGAGAAACTCAATTTTTCGCCCGAAAATGAAAAAAAACGTAAGGGGTAACACTGTCGTTTTTTTTTCGGGTCCAAATTTTGAGTTTCGATATCTCAGCTCTGGAAGGGTCTAGAGCCTCCATTTTTGCACTCGGGTCAAAGTCTCACAGCCCTCTATCATAATCCAGAGTTTTGAGAAGATCGGAGAAACTCAATTTTTCGCCCGAAAATGAAAAAAAACGTAAGGGGTAACACTGTCGTTTTTTTTTCGGGTCCAAATTTTGAGTTTCGATATCTCAGCTCTGGAAGGGTCTAGAGCCTCCATTTTTGCACTCGGGTCAAAGTCTCACAGCCCTCTATCATAATCCAGAGTTTTGAGAAGATCGGAGAAACTCAATTTTTCGCCCGAAAATGAAAAAAAACGTAAGGGGTAACACTGTCGTTTTTTTTTCGGGTCCAAATTTTGAGTTTCGATATCTCAGCTCTGGAAGGGTCTAGAGCCTCCATTTTTGCACTCGGGTCAAAGTCTCACAGCCCTCTATCATAATCCAGAGTTTTGAGAAGATCGGAGAAACTCAATTTTTCGCCCGAAAATGAAAAAAAACGTAAGGGGTAACACTGTCGTTTTTTTTTCGGGTCCAAATTTTGAGTTTCGATATCTCAGCTCTGGAAGGGTCTAGAGCCTCCATTTTTGCACTCGGGTCAAAGTCTCACAGCCCTCTATCATAATCCAGAGTTTTGAGAAGATCGGAGAAACTCAATTTTTCGCCCGAAAATGAAAAAAAACGTAAGGGGTAACACTGTCGTTTTTTTTTCGGGTCCAAATTTTGAGTTTCGATATCTCAGCTCTGGAAGGGTCTAGAGCCTCCATTTTTGCACTCGGGTCAAAGTCTCACAGCCCTCTATCATAATCCAGAGTTTTGAGAAGATCGGAGAAACTCAATTTTTCGCCCGAAAATGAAAAAAAACGTAAGGGGTAACACTGTCGTTTTTTTTTCGGGTCCAAATTTTGAGTTTCGATATCTCAGCTCTGGAAGGGTCTAGAGCCTCCATTTTTGCACTCGGGTCAAAGTCTCACAGCCCTCTATCATAATCCAGAGTTTTGAGAAGATCGGAGAAACTCAATTTTTCGCCCGAAAATGAAAAAAAACGTAAGGGGTAACACTGTCGTTTTTTTTTCGGGTCCAAATTTTGAGTTTCGATATCTCAGCTCTGGAAGGGTCTAGAGCCTCCATTTTTGCACTCGGGTCAAAGTCTCACAGCCCTCTATCATAATCCAGAGTTTTGAGAAGATCGGAGAAACTCAATTTTTCGCCCGAAAATGAAAAAAAACGTAAGGGGTAACACTGTCGTTTTTTTTTCGGGTCCAAATTTTGAGTTTCGATATCTCAGCTCTGGAAGGGTCTAGAGCCTCCATTTTTGCACTCGGGTCAAAGTCTCACAGCCCTCTATCATAATCCAGAGTTTTGAGAAGATCGGAGAAACTCAATTTTTCGCCCGAAAATGAAAAAAAACGTAAGGGGTAACACTGTCGTTTTTTTTTCGGGTCCAAATTTTGAGTTTCGATATCTCAGCTCTGGAAGGGTCTAGAGCCTCCATTTTTGCACTCGGGTCAAAGTCTCACAGCCCTCTATCATAATCCAGAGTTTTGAGAAGATCGGAGAAACTCAATTTTTCGCCCGAAAATGAAAAAAAACGTAAGGGGTAACACTGTCGTTTTTTTTTCGGGTCCAAATTTTGAGTTTCGATATCTCAGCTCTGGAAGGGTCTAGAGCCTCCATTTTTGCACTCGGGTCAAAGTCTCACAGCCCTCTATCATAATCCAGAGTTTTGAGAAGATCGGAGAAACTCAATTTTTCGCCCGAAAATGAAAAAAAACGTAAGGGGTAACACTGTCGTTTTTTTTTCGGGTCCAAATTTTGAGTTTCGATATCTCAGCTCTGGAAGGGTCTAGAGCCTCCATTTTTGCACTCGGGTCAAAGTCTCACAGCCCTCTATCATAATCCAGAGTTTTGAGAAGATCGGAGAAACTCAATTTTTCGCCCGAAAATGAAAAAAAACGTAAGGGGTAACACTGTCGTTTTTTTTTCGGGTCCAAATTTTGAGTTTCGATATCTCAGCTCTGGAAGGGTCTAGAGCCTCCATTTTTGCACTCGGGTCAAAGTCTCACAGCCCTCTATCATAATCCAGAGTTTTGAGAAGATCGGAGAAACTCAATTTTTCGCCCGAAAATGAAAAAAAACGTAAGGGGTAACACTGTCGTTTTTTTTTCGGGTCCAAATTTTGAGTTTCGATATCTCAGCTCTGGAAGGGTCTAGAGCCTCCATTTTTGCACTCGGGTCAAAGTCTCACAGCCCTCTATCATAATCCAGAGTTTTGAGAAGATCGGAGAAACTCAATTTTTCGCCCGAAAATGAAAAAAAACGTAAGGGGTAACACTGTCGTTTTTTTTTCGGGTCCAAATTTTGAGTTTCGATATCTCAGCTCTGGAAGGGTCTAGAGCCTCCATTTTTGCACTCGGGTCAAAGTCTCACAGCCCTCTATCATAATCCAGAGTTTTGAGAAGATCGGAGAAACTCAATTTTTCGCCCGAAAATGAAAAAAAACGTAAGGGGTAACACTGTCGTTTTTTTTTCGGGTCCAAATTTTGAGTTTCGATATCTCAGCTCTGGAAGGGTCTAGAGCCTCCATTTTTGCACTCGGGTCAAAGTCTCACAGCCCTCTATCATAATCCAGAGTTTTGAGAAGATCGGAGAAACTCAATTTTTCGCCCGAAAATGAAAAAAAACGTAAGGGGTAACACTGTCGTTTTTTTTTCGGGTCCAAATTTTGAGTTTCGATATCTCAGCTCTGGAAGGGTCTAGAGCCTCCATTTTTGCACTCGGGTCAAAGTCTCACAGCCCTCTATCATAATCCAGAGTTTTGAGAAGATCGGAGAAACTCAATTTTTCGCCCGAAAATGAAAAAAAACGTAAGGGGTAACACTGTCGTTTTTTTTTCGGGTCCAAATTTTGAGTTTCGATATCTCAGCTCTGGAAGGGTCTAGAGCCTCCATTTTTGCACTCGGGTCAAAGTCTCACAGCCCTCTATCATAATCCAGAGTTTTGAGAAGATCGGAGAAACTCAATTTTTCGCCCGAAAATGAAAAAAAACGTAAGGGGTAACACTGTCGTTTTTTTTTCGGGTCCAAATTTTGAGTTTCGATATCTCAGCTCTGGAAGGGTCTAGAGCCTCCATTTTTGCACTCGGGTCAAAGTCTCACAGCCCTCTATCATAATCCAGAGTTTTGAGAAGATCGGAGAAACTCAATTTTTCGCCCGAAAATGAAAAAAAACGTAAGGGGTAACACTGTCGTTTTTTTTTCGGGTCCAAATTTTGAGTTTCGATATCTCAGCTCTGGAAGGGTCTAGAGCCTCCATTTTTGCACTCGGGTCAAAGTCTCACAGCCCTCTATCATAATCCAGAGTTTTGAGAAGATCGGAGAAACTCAATTTTTCGCCCGAAAATGAAAAAAAACGTAAGGGGTAACACTGTCGTTTTTTTTTCGGGTCCAAATTTTGAGTTTCGATATCTCAGCTCTGGAAGGGTCTAGAGCCTCCATTTTTGCACTCGGGTCAAAGTCTCACAGCCCTCTATCATAATCCAGAGTTTTGAGAAGATCGGAGAAACTCAATTTTTCGCCCGAAAATGAAAAAAAACGTAAGGGGTAACACTGTCGTTTTTTTTTCGGGTCCAAATTTTGAGTTTCGATATCTCAGCTCTGGAAGGGTCTAGAGCCTCCATTTTTGCACTCGGGTCAAAGTCTCACAGCCCTCTATCATAATCCAGAGTTTTGAGAAGATCGGAGAAACTCAATTTTTCGCCCGAAAATGAAAAAAAACGTAAGGGGTAACACTGTCGTTTTTTTTTCGGGTCCAAATTTTGAGTTTCGATATCTCAGCTCTGGAAGGGTCTAGAGCCTCCATTTTTGCACTCGGGTCAAAGTCTCACAGCCCTCTATCATAATCCAGAGTTTTGAGAAGATCGGAGAAACTCAATTTTTCGCCCGAAAATGAAAAAAAACGTAAGGGGTAACACTGTCGTTTTTTTTTCGGGTCCAAATTTTGAGTTTCGATATCTCAGCTCTGGAAGGGTCTAGAGCCTCCATTTTTGCACTCGGGTCAAAGTCTCACAGCCCTCTATCATAATCCAGAGTTTTGAGAAGATCGGAGAAACTCAATTTTTCGCCCGAAAATGAAAAAAAACGTAAGGGGTAACACTGTCGTTTTTTTTTCGGGTCCAAATTTTGAGTTTCGATATCTCAGCTCTGGAAGGGTCTAGAGCCTCCATTTTTGCACTCGGGTCAAAGTCTCACAGCCCTCTATCATAATCCAGAGTTTTGAGAAGATCGGAGAAACTCAATTTTTCGCCCGAAAATGAAAAAAAACGTAAGGGGTAACACTGTCGTTTTTTTTTCGGGTCCAAATTTTGAGTTTCGATATCTCAGCTCTGGAAGGGTCTAGAGCCTCCATTTTTGCACTCGGGTCAAAGTCTCACAGCCCTCTATCATAATCCAGAGTTTTGAGAAGATCGGAGAAACTCAATTTTTCGCCCGAAAATGAAAAAAAACGTAAGGGGTAACACTGTCGTTTTTTTTTCGGGTCCAAATTTTGAGTTTCGATATCTCAGCTCTGGAAGGGTCTAGAGCCTCCATTTTTGCACTCGGGTCAAAGTCTCACAGCCCTCTATCATAATCCAGAGTTTTGAGAAGATCGGAGAAACTCAATTTTTCGCCCGAAAATGAAAAAAAACGTAAGGGGTAACACTGTCGTTTTTTTTTCGGGTCCAAATTTTGAGTTTCGATATCTCAGCTCTGGAAGGGTCTAGAGCCTCCATTTTTGCACTCGGGTCAAAGTCTCACAGCCCTCTATCATAATCCAGAGTTTTGAGAAGATCGGAGAAACTCAATTTTTCGCCCGAAAATGAAAAAAAACGTAAGGGGTAACACTGTCGTTTTTTTTTCGGGTCCAAATTTTGAGTTTCGATATCTCAGCTCTGGAAGGGTCTAGAGCCTCCATTTTTGCACTCGGGTCAAAGTCTCACAGCCCTCTATCATAATCCAGAGTTTTGAGAAGATCGGAGAAACTCAATTTTTCGCCCGAAAATGAAAAAAAACGTAAGGGGTAACACTGTCGTTTTTTTTTCGGGTCCAAATTTTGAGTTTCGATATCTCAGCTCTGGAAGGGTCTAGAGCCTCCATTTTTGCACTCGGGTCAAAGTCTCACAGCCCTCTATCATAATCCAGAGTTTTGAGAAGATCGGAGAAACTCAATTTTTCGCCCGAAAATGAAAAAAAACGTAAGGGGTAACACTGTCGTTTTTTTTTCGGGTCCAAATTTTGAGTTTCGATATCTCAGCTCTGGAAGGGTCTAGAGCCTCCATTTTTGCACTCGGGTCAAAGTCTCACAGCCCTCTATCATAATCCAGAGTTTTGAGAAGATCGGAGAAACTCAATTTTTCGCCCGAAAATGAAAAAAAACGTAAGGGGTAACACTGTCGTTTTTTTTTCGGGTCCAAATTTTGAGTTTCGATATCTCAGCTCTGGAAGGGTCTAGAGCCTCCATTTTTGCACTCGGGTCAAAGTCTCACAGCCCTCTATCATAATCCAGAGTTTTGAGAAGATCGGAGAAACTCAATTTTTCGCCCGAAAATGAAAAAAAACGTAAGGGGTAACACTGTCGTTTTTTTTTCGGGTCCAAATTTTGAGTTTCGATATCTCAGCTCTGGAAGGGTCTAGAGCCTCCATTTTTGCACTCGGGTCAAAGTCTCACAGCCCTCTATCATAATCCAGAGTTTTGAGAAGATCGGAGAAACTCAATTTTTCGCCCGAAAATGAAAAAAAACGTAAGGGGTAACACTGTCGTTTTTTTTTCGGGTCCAAATTTTGAGTTTCGATATCTCAGCTCTGGAAGGGTCTAGAGCCTCCATTTTTGCACTCGGGTCAAAGTCTCACAGCCCTCTATCATAATCCAGAGTTTTGAGAAGATCGGAGAAACTCAATTTTTCGCCCGAAAATGAAAAAAAACGTAAGGGGTAACACTGTCGTTTTTTTTTCGGGTCCAAATTTTGAGTTTCGATATCTCAGCTCTGGAAGGGTCTAGAGCCTCCATTTTTGCACTCGGGTCAAAGTCTCACAGCCCTCTATCATAATCCAGAGTTTTGAGAAGATCGGAGAAACTCAATTTTTCGCCCGAAAATGAAAAAAAACGTAAGGGGTAACACTGTCGTTTTTTTTTCGGGTCCAAATTTTGAGTTTCGATATCTCAGCTCTGGAAGGGTCTAGAGCCTCCATTTTTGCACTCGGGTCAAAGTCTCACAGCCCTCTATCATAATCCAGAGTTTTGAGAAGATCGGAGAAACTCAATTTTTCGCCCGAAAATGAAAAAAAACGTAAGGGGTAACACTGTCGTTTTTTTTTCGGGTCCAAATTTTGAGTTTCGATATCTCAGCTCTGGAAGGGTCTAGAGCCTCCATTTTTGCACTCGGGTCAAAGTCTCACAGCCCTCTATCATAATCCAGAGTTTTGAGAAGATCGGAGAAACTCAATTTTTCGCCCGAAAATGAAAAAAAACGTAAGGGGTAACACTGATTTTTTCGGGTCCAAATTTTGAGTTTCGATATCTCAGCTCTGGAAGGGTCTAGAGCCTCCATTTTTGCACTCGGGTCAAAGTCTCACAGCCCTCTATCATAATCCAGAGTTTTGAGAAGATCGGAGAAACTCAATTTTTCGCCCGAAAATGAAAAAAAACGTAAGGGGTAACACTGTCGTTTTTTTTTCGGGTCCAAATTTTGAGTTTCGATATCTCAGCTCTGGAAGGGTCTAGAGCCTCCATTTTTGCACTCGGGTCAAAGTCTCACAGCCCTCTATCATAATCCAGAGTTTTGCAGAGTTTTGAGAAGATCGGAGAAACTCAATTTTTCGCCCGAAAATGAAAAAAAAACGTAAGGGGTAACACTGTCGTTTTTTTTTTCGGGTCCAAATTTTGAGTTTCGATATCTCAGCTCTGGAAGGGTCTAGAGCCTCCATTTTTGCACTCGGGTCAAAGTCTCACAGCCCTCTATCATAATCCAGAGTTTTGAGAAGATCGGAGAAACTCAATTTTTCGCCCGAAAATGAAAAAAAACGTAAGGGGTAACACTGTCGTTTTTTTTTCGGGTCCAAATTTTGAGTTTCGATATCTCAGCTCTGGAAGGGTCTAGAGCCTCCATTTTTGCACTCGGGTCAAAGTCTCACAGCCCTCTATCATAATCCAGAGTTTTGAGAAGATCGGAGAAACTCAATTTTTCGCCTGAAAATGAAAAAAAACGTAAGGGGTAACACTGTCGTTTTTTTTTTCGGGTCCAAATTTTGAGTTTCGATATCTAAGCTCTGGAAGGGTCTAGAGCCTCCATTTTTGCACTCGGGTCAAAGTCTCACAGCCCTCTATCATAATCCAGAGTTTTGAAAAGATCGGAGAAACTCAATTTTTCGCCCGAAAATGAAAAAAAACGTAAGGGGTAACACTGTCGTTTTTTTTTCGGGTCCAAATTTTGAGTTTCGATATCTCAGCTCTGGAAGGGTCTAGAGCCTCCATTTTTGCACTCGGGTCAAAGTCTCACAGCCCTCTATCATAATCCAGAGTTTTGAGAAGATCGGAGAAACTCAATTTTTCGCCCGAAAATGAAAAAAAACGTAAGGGGTAACACTGTCTTTTTTTTTCGGGTCCAAATTTTGAGTTTCGATATCTCAGCTCTGGAAGGGTCTAGAGCCTCCATTTTTGCACTCGGGTCAAAGTCTCACAGCCCTCTATCATAATCCAGAGTTTTGAGAAGATCGGAGAAACTCAATTTTTCGCCCGAAAATGAAAAAAAACGTAAGGGGTAACACTGTCGTTTTTTTTTCGGGTCCAAATTTTGAGTTTCGATATCTCAGCTCTGGAAGGGTCTAGAGCCTCCATTTTTGCACTCGGGTCAAAGTCTCACAGCCCTCTATCATAATCCAGAGTTTTGAGAAGATCGGAGAAACTCAATTTTTCGCCCGAAAATGAAAAAAAAACGTAAGGGGTAACACTGTCGTTTTTTTTTCGGGTCCAAATTTTGAGTTTCGATATCTCAGCTCTGGAAGGGTCTAGAGCCTCCATTTTTGCACTCGGGTCAAAGTCTCACAGCCCTCTATCATAATCCAGAGTTTTGAGAAGATCGGAGAAACTCAATTTTTCGCCCGAAAATGAAAAAAAACGTAAGGGGTAACACTGTCGTTTTTTTTTCGGGTCCAAATTTTGAGTTTCGATATCTCAGCTCTGGAAGGGTCTAGAGCCTCCATTTTTGCACTCGGGTCAAAGTCTCACAGCCCTCTATCATAATCCAGAGTTTTGAGAAGATCGGAGAAACTCAATTTTTCGCCCGAAAATGAAAAAAAACGTAAGGGGTAACACTGTCTTTTTTTTTTCGGGTCCAAATTTTGAGTTTCGATATCTCAGCTCTGGAAGGGTCTAGAGCCTCCATTTTTGCACTCGGGTCAAAGTCTCACAGCCCTCTATCATAATCCAGAGTTTTGAGAAGATCGGAGAAACTCAATTTTTCGCCCGAAAATGAAAAAAAACGTAAGGGGTAACACTGTCGTTTTTTTTTCGGGTCCAAATTTTGAGTTTCGATATCTCAGCTCTGGAAGGGTCTAGAGCCTCCATTTTTGCACTCGGGTCAAAGTCTCACAGCCCTCTATCATAATCCAGAGTTTTGAGAAGATCGGAGAAACTCAATTTTTCGCCCGAAAATGAAAAAAAAACGTAAGGGGTAACACTGTCGTTTTTTTTTCGGGTCCAAATTTTGAGTTTCGATATCTCAGCTCTGGAAGGGTCTAGAGCCTCCATTTTTGCACTCGGGTCAAAGTCTCACAGCCCTCTATCATAATCCAGAGTTTTGAGAAGATCGGAGAAACTCAATTTTTCGCCCGAAAATGAAAAAAAACGTAAGGGGTAACACTGTCGTTTTTTTTTCGGGTCCAAATTTTGAGTTTCGATATCTCAGCTCTGGAAGGGTCTAGAGCCTCCATTTTTGCACTCGGGTCAAAGTCTCACAGCCCTCTATCATAATCCAGAGTTTTGAGAAGATCGGAGAAACTCAATTTTTCGCCCGAAAATGAAAAAAAACGTAAGGGGTAACACTGTCGTTTTTTTTTTCGGGTCCAAATTTTGAGTTTCGATATCTCAGCTCTGGAAGGGTCTAGAGCCTCCATTTTTGCACTCGGGTCAAAGTCTCACAGCCCTCTATCATAATCCAGAGTTTTGAGAAGATCGGAGAAACTCAATTTTTCGCCCGAAAATGAAAAAAAACGTAAGGGGTAACACTGTCGTTTTTTTTTTCGGGTCCAAATATATCTCAGCTCTGGAAGGGTCTAGAGCCTCCATTTTTGCACTCGGGTCAAAGTCTCACAGCCCTCTATCATAATCCAGAGTTTTGAGAAGATCGGAGAAACTCAATTTTTCGCCCGAAAATGAAAAAAAACGTAAGGGGTAACACTGTCGTTTTTTTTTCGGGTCCAAATTTTGAGTTTCGATATCTCAGCTCTGGAAGGGTCTAGAGCCTCCATTTTTGCACTCGGGTCAAAGTCTCACAGCCCTCTATCATAATCCAGAGTTTTGAGAAGATCGGAGAAACTCAATTTTTCGCCCGAAAATGAAAAAAAACGTAAGGGGTAACACTGTCGTTTTTTTTTCGGGTCCAAATTTTGAGTTTCGATATCTCAGCTCTGGAAGGGTCTAGAGCCTCCATTTTTGCACTCGGGTCAAAGTCTCACAGCCCTCTATCATAATCCAGAGTTTTGAGAAGATCGGAGAAACTCAATTTTTCGCCCGAAAATGAAAAAAAACGTAAGGGGTAACACTGTCGTTTTTTTTTCGGGTCCAAATTTTGAGTTTCGATATCTCAGCTCTGGAAGGGTCTAGAGCCTCCATTTTTGCACTCGGGTCAAAGTCTCACAGCCCTCTATCATAATCCAGAGTTTTGAGAAGATCGGAGAAACTCAATTTTTCGCCCGAAAATGAAAAAAAACGTAAGGGGTAACACTGTCGTTTTTTTTTCGGGTCCAAATTTTGAGTTTCGATATCTCAGCTCTGGAAGGGTCTAGAGCCTCCATTTTTGCACTCGGGTCAAAGTCTCACAGCCCTCTATCATAATCCAGAGTTTTGAGAAGATCGGAGAAACTCAATTTTTCGCCCGAAAATGAAAAAAAACGTAAGGGGTAACACTGTCGTTTTTTTTTCGGGTCCAAATTTTGAGTTTCGATATCTCAGCTCTGGAAGGGTCTAGAGCCTCCATTTTTGCACTCGGGTCAAAGTCTCACAGCCCTCTATCATAATCCAGAGTTTTGAGAAGATCGGAGAAACTCAATTTTTCGCCCGAAAATGAAAAAAAACGTAAGGGGTAACACTGTCGTTTTTTTTTCGGGTCCAAATTTTGAGTTTCGATATCTCAGCTCTGGAAGGGTCTAGAGCCTCCATTTTTGCACTCGGGTCAAAGTCTCACAGCCCTCTATCATAATCCAGAGTTTTGAGAAGATCGGAGAAACTCAATTTTTCGCCCGAAAATGAAAAAAAACGTAAGGGGTAACACTGTCGTTTTTTTTTCGGGTCCAAATTTTGAGTTTCGATATCTCAGCTCTGGAAGGGTCTAGAGCCTCCATTTTTGCACTCGGGTCAAAGTCTCACAGCCCTCTATCATAATCCAGAGTTTTGAGAAGATCGGAGAAACTCAATTTTTCGCCCGAAAATGAAAAAAAACGTAAGGGGTAACACTGTCGTTTTTTTTTCGGGTCCAAATTTTGAGTTTCGATATCTCAGCTCTGGAAGGGTCTAGAGCCTCCATTTTTGCACTCGGGTCAAAGTCTCACAGCCCTCTATCATAATCCAGAGTTTTGAGAAGATCGGAGAAACTCAATTTTTCGCCCGAAAATGAAAAAAAACGTAAGGGGTAACACTGTCGTTTTTTTTTCGGGTCCAAATTTTGAGTTTCGATATCTCAGCTCTGGAAGGGTCTAGAGCCTCCATTTTTGCACTCGGGTCAAAGTCTCACAGCCCTCTATCATAATCCAGAGTTTTGAGAAGATCGGAGAAACTCAATTTTTCGCCCGAAAATGAAAAAAAACGTAAGGGGTAACACTGTCGTTTTTTTTTCGGGTCCAAATTTTGAGTTTCGATATCTCAGCTCTGGAAGGGTCTAGAGCCTCCATTTTTGCACTCGGGTCAAAGTCTCACAGCCCTCTATCATAATCCAGAGTTTTGAGAAGATCGGAGAAACTCAATTTTTCGCCCGAAAATGAAAAAAAACGTAAGGGGTAACACTGTCGTTTTTTTTTCGGGTCCAAATTTTGAGTTTCGATATCTCAGCTCTGGAAGGGTCTAGAGCCTCCATTTTTGCACTCGGGTCAAAGTCTCACAGCCCTCTATCATAATCCAGAGTTTTGAGAAGATCGGAGAAACTCAATTTTTCGCCCGAAAATGAAAAAAAACGTAAGGGGTAACACTGTCGTTTTTTTTTCGGGTCCAAATTTTGAGTTTCGATATCTCAGCTCTGGAAGGGTCTAGAGCCTCCATTTTTGCACTCGGGTCAAAGTCTCACAGCCCTCTATCATAATCCAGAGTTTTGAGAAGATCGGAGAAACTCAATTTTTCGCCCGAAAATGAAAAAAAACGTAAGGGGTAACACTGTCGTTTTTTTTTCGGGTCCAAATTTTGAGTTTCGATATCTCAGCTCTGGAAGGGTCTAGAGCCTCCATTTTTGCACTCGGGTCAAAGTCTCACAGCCCTCTATCATAATCCAGAGTTTTGAGAAGATCGGAGAAACTCAATTTTTCGCCCGAAAATGAAAAAAAACGTAAGGGGTAACACTGTCGTTTTTTTTTCGGGTCCAAATTTTGAGTTTCGATATCTCAGCTCTGGAAGGGTCTAGAGCCTCCATTTTTGCACTCGGGTCAAAGTCTCACAGCCCTCTATCATAATCCAGAGTTTTGAGAAGATCGGAGAAACTCAATTTTTCGCCCGAAAATGAAAAAAAACGTAAGGGGTAACACTGTCGTTTTTTTTTCGGGTCCAAATTTTGAGTTTCGATATCTCAGCTCTGGAAGGGTCTAGAGCCTCCATTTTTGCACTCGGGTCAAAGTCTCACAGCCCTCTATCATAATCCAGAGTTTTGAGAAGATCGGAGAAACTCAATTTTTCGCCCGAAAATGAAAAAAAACGTAAGGGGTAACACTGTCGTTTTTTTTTCGGGTCCAAATTTTGAGTTTCGATATCTCAGCTCTGGAAGGGTCTAGAGCCTCCATTTTTGCACTCGGGTCAAAGTCTCACAGCCCTCTATCATAATCCAGAGTTTTGAGAAGATCGGAGAAACTCAATTTTTCGCCCGAAAATGAAAAAAAACGTAAGGGGTAACACTGTCGTTTTTTTTTCGGGTCCAAATTTTGAGTTTCGATATCTCAGCTCTGGAAGGGTCTAGAGCCTCCATTTTTGCACTCGGGTCAAAGTCTCACAGCCCTCTATCATAATCCAGAGTTTTGAGAAGATCGGAGAAACTCAATTTTTCGCCCGAAAATGAAAAAAAACGTAAGGGGTAACACTGTCGTTTTTTTTTCGGGTCCAAATTTTGAGTTTCGATATCTCAGCTCTGGAAGGGTCTAGAGCCTCCATTTTTGCACTCGGGTCAAAGTCTCACAGCCCTCTATCATAATCCAGAGTTTTGAGAAGATCGGAGAAACTCAATTTTTCGCCCGAAAATGAAAAAAAACGTAAGGGGTAACACTGTCGTTTTTTTTTCGGGTCCAAATTTTGAGTTTCGATATCTCAGCTCTGGAAGGGTCTAGAGCCTCCATTTTTGCACTCGGGTCAAAGTCTCACAGCCCTCTATCATAATCCAGAGTTTTGAGAAGATCGGAGAAACTCAATTTTTCGCCCGAAAATGAAAAAAAACGTAAGGGGTAACACTGTCGTTTTTTTTTCGGGTCCAAATTTTGAGTTTCGATATGATATCTCAGCTCTGGAAGGGTCTAGAGCCTCCATTTTTGCACTCGGGTCAAAGTCTGACAGCCCTCTATCATAATCCAGAGTTTTGAGAAGATCGGAGAAACTCAATTTTTCGCCCGAAAATGAAAAAAACGTAAGGGGTAACACTGTCGTTTTTTTTTCGGGTCCAAATTTTGAGTTTCGATATCTCAGCTCTGGAAGGGTCTAGAGCCTCCATTTTTGCACTCGGGTCAAAGTCTGACAGCCCTCTATCATAATCCAGAGTTTTGAGAAGATCGGAGAAACTCAATTTTTCGCCCGAAAATGAAAAAAACCGTAAGGGGTAACACTGTCGTTTTTTTTTCGGGTCCAAATTTTGAGTTTCGATATCTCAGCTCTGGAAGGGTCTAGAGCCTCCATTTTTGCACTCGGGTCAAAGTCTCACAGCCCTCTATCATAATCCAGAGTTTTGAGAAGATCGGAGAAACTCAATTTTTCGCCCGAAAATGAAAAAAAAACGTAAGGGGTAACACTGTCGTTTTTTTTTCGGGTCCAAATTTTGAGTTTCGATATCTCAGCTCTGGAAGGGTCTAGAGCCTCCATTTTTGCACTCGGGTCAAAGTCTCACAGCCCTCTATCATAATCCAGAGTTTTGAGAAGATCGGAGAAACTCAATTTTTCGCCCGAAAATGAAAAAAAAACGTAAGGGGTAACACTGTCGTTTTTTTTTCGGGTCGAAATTTTGAGTTTCGATATCTCAGCTCTGGAAGGGTCTAGAGCCTCCATTTTTGCACTCGGGTCAAAGTCTCACAGCCCTCTATCATAATCCAGAGTTTTGAGAAGATCGGAGAAACTCAATTTTTCGCCCGAAAATGAAAAAAAACGTAAGGGGTAACACTGTCGTTTTTTTTTCGGGTCCAAATTTTGAGTTTCGATATCTCAGCTCTGGAAGGGTCTAGAGCCTCCATTTTTGCACTCGGGTCAAAGTCTCACAGCCCTCTATCATAATCCAGAGTTTTGAGAAGATCGGAGAAACTCAATTTTTCGCCCGAAAATGAAAAAAAACGTAAGGGGTAACACTGTCGTTTTTTTTTTCGGGTCCAAATTTTGAGTTTCGATATCTCAGCTCTGGAAGGGTCTAGAGCCTCCATTTTTGCACTCGGGTCAAAGTCTCACAGCCCTCTATCATAATCCAGAGTTTTGAGAAGATCGGAGAAACTCAATTTTTCGCCCGAAAATGAAAAAAAACGTAAGGGGTAACACTGTCGTTTTTTTTTCGGGTCCAAATTTTGAGTTTCGATATCTCAGCTCTGGAAGGGTCTAGAGCCTCCATTTTTGCACTCGGATCAAAGTCTCACAGCCCTCTATCATAATCCAGAGTTTTGAGAAGATCGGAGAAACTCAATTTTTCGCCCGAAAATGAAAAAAAACGTAAGGGGTAACACTGTCGTTTTTTTTTCGGGTCCAAATTTTGAGTTTCGATATCTCAGCTCTGGAAGGGTCTAGAGCCTCCATTTTTGCACTCGGATCAAAGTCTCACAGCCCTCTATCATAATCCAGAGTTTTGAGAAGATCGGAGAAACTCAATTTTTCGCCCGAAAATGAAAAAAAACGTAAGGGGTAACACTGTCGTTTTTTTTTCGGGTCCAAATTTTGAGTTTCGATATCTCAGCTCTGGAAGGGTCTAGAGCCTCCATTTTTGCACTCGGGTCAAAGTCTCACAGCCCTCTATCATAATCCAGAGTTTTGAGAAGATCGGAGAAACTCAATTTTTCGCCCGAAAATGAAAAAAAACGTAAGGGGTAACACTGTCGTTTTTTTTTCGGGTCGAAATTTTGAGTTTCGATATCTCAGCTCTGGAAGGGTCTAGAGCCTCCATTTTTGCACTCGGGTCAAAGTCTCACAGCCCTCTATCATAATCCAGAGTTTTGAGAAGATCGGAGAAACTCAATTTTTCGCCCGAAAATGAAAAAAAACGTAAGGGGTAACACTGTCGTTTTTTTTTCGGGTCGAAATTTTGAGTTTCGATATCTCAGCTCTGGAAGGGTCTAGAGCCTCCATTTTTGCACTCGGGTCAAAGTCTCACAGCCCTCTATCATAATCCAGAGTTTTGAGAAGATCGGAGAAACTCAATTTTTCGCCCGAAAATGAAAAAAAACGTAAGGGGTAACACTGTCGTTTTTTTTTCGGGTCGAAATTTTGAGTTTCGATATCTCAGCTCTGGAAGGGTCTAGAGCCTCCATTTTTGCACTCGGGTCAAAGTCTCACAGCCCTCTATCATAATCCAGAGTTTTGAGAAGATCGGAGAAACTCAATTTTTCGCCCGAAAATGAAAAAAACCGTAAGGGGTAACACTGTCGTTTTTTTTTCGGGTCCAAATTTTGAGTTTCGATATCTCAGCTCTGGAAGGGTCTAGAGCCTCCATTTTTGCACTCGGGTCAAAGTCTCACAGCCCTCTATCATAATCCAGAGTTTTGAGAAGATCGGAGAAACTCAATTTTTCGCCCGAAAATGAAAAAAACCGTAAGGGGTAACACTGTCGTTTTTTTTTCGGGTCCAAATTTTGAGTTTCGATATCTCAGCTCTGGAAGGGTCTAGAGCCTCCATTTTTGCACTCGGGTCAAAGTCTCACAGCCCTCTATCATAATCCAGAGTTTTGAGAAGATCGGAGAAACTCAATTTTTCGCCCGAAAATGAAAAAAAACGTAAGGGGTAACACTGTCGTTTTTTTTTCGGGTCGAAATTTTGAGTTTCGATATCTCAGCTCTGGAAGGGTCTAGAGCCTCCATTTTTGCACTCGGGTCAAAGTCTCACAGCCCTCTATCATAATCCAGAGTTTTGAGAAGATCGGAGAAACTCAATTTTTCGCCCGAAAATGAAAAAAAACGTAAGGGGTAACACTGTCGTTTTTTTTTTCGGGTCCAAATTTTGAGTTTCGATATCTCAGCTCTGGAAGGGTCTAGAGCCTCCATTTTTGCACTCGGGTCAAAGTCTCACAGCCCTCTATCATAATCCAGAGTTTTGAGAAGATCGGAGAAACTCAATTTTTCGCCCGAAAATGAAAAAAACGTAAGGGGTAACACTGTCGTTTTTTTTTCGGGTCCAAATTTTGAGTTTCGATATCTCAGCTCTGGAAGGGTCTAGAGCCTCCATTTTTGCACTCGGGTCAAAGTCTCACAGCCCTCTATCATAATCCAGAGTTTTGAGAAGATCGGAGAAACTCAATTTTTCGCCCGAAAATGAAAAAAAACGTAAGGGGTAACACTGTCGTTTTTTTTTCGGGTCCAAATTTTGAGTTTCGATATCTCAGCTCTGGAAGGGTCTAGAGCCTCCATTTTTGCACTCGGGTCAAAGTCTCACAGCCCTCTATCATAATCCAGAGTTTTGAGAAGATCGGAGAAACTCAATTTTTCGCCCGAAAATGAAAAAAAACGTAAGGGGTAACACTGTCGTTTTTTTTTCGGGTCCAAATTTTGAGTTTCGATATCTCAGCTCTGGAAGGGTCTAGAGCCTCCATTTTTGCACTCGGATCAAAGTCTCACAGCCCTCTATCATAATCCAGAGTTTTGAGAAGATCGGAGAAACTCAATTTTTCGCCCGAAAATGAAAAAAAACGTAAGGGGTAACACTGTCGTTTTTTTTTCGGGTCCAAATTTTGAGTTTCGATATCTCAGCTCTGGAAGGGTCTAGAGCCTCCATTTTTGCACTCGGGTCAAAGTCTCACAGCCCTCTATCATAATCCAGAGTTTTGAGAAGATCGGAGAAACTCAATTTTTCGCCCGAAAATGAAAAAAAACGTAAGGGGTAACACTGTCGTTTTTTTTTCGGGTCCAAATTTTGAGTTTCGATATCTCAGCTCTGGAAGGGTCTAGAGCCTCCATTTTTGCACTCGGGTCAAAGTCTCACAGCCCTCTATCATAATCCAGAGTTTTGAGAAGATCGGAGAAACTCAATTTTTCGCCCGAAAATGAAAAAAAACGTAAGGGGTAACACTGTCGTTTTTTTTTCGGGTCCAAATTTTGAGTTTCGATATCTCAGCTCTGGAAGGGTCTAGAGCCTCCATTTTTGCACTCGGGTCAAAGTCTCACAGCCCTCTATCATAATCCAGAGTTTTGAGAAGATCGGAGAAACTCAATTTTTCGCCCGAAAATGAAAAAAAACGTAAGGGGTAACACTGTCGTTTTTTTTTCGGGTCCAAATTTTGAGTTTCGATATCTCAGCTCTGGAAGGGTCTAGAGCCTCCATTTTTGCACTCGGGTCAAAGTCTCACAGCCCTCTATCATAATCCAGAGTTTTGAGAAGATCGGAGAAACTCAATTTTTCGCCGAAAATGAAAAAAAACGTAAGGGGTAACACTGTCGTTTTTTTTTTCGGGTCCAAATTTTGAGTTTCGATATCTCAGCTCTGGAAGGGTCTAGAGCCTCCATTTTTGCACTCGGGTCAAAGTCTCACAGCCCTCTATCATAATCCAGAGTTTTGAGAAGATCGGAGAAACTCAATTTTTCGCCCGAAAATGAAAAAAAACGTAAGGGGTAACACTGTCGTTTTTTTTTCGGGTCCAAATTTTGAGTTTCGATATCTCAGCTCTGGAAGGGTCTAGAGCCTCCATTTTTGCACTCGGGTCAAAGTCTCACAGCCCTCTATCATAATCCAGAGTTTTGAGAAGATCGGAGAAACTCAATTTTTCGCCCGAAAATGAAAAAAAACGTAAGGGGTAACACTGTCGTTTTTTTTTCGGGTCCAAATTTTGAGTTTCGATATCTCAGCTCTGGAAGGGTCTAGAGCCTCCATTTTTGCACTCGGGTCAAAGTCTCACAGCCCTCTATCATAATCCAGAGTTTTGAGAAGATCGGAGAAACTCAATTTTTCGCCCGAAAATGAAAAAAAACGTAAGGGGTAACACTGTCGTTTTTTTTTTCGGGTCCAAATTTTGAGTTTCGATATCTCAGCTCTGGAAGGGTCTAGAGCCTCCATTTTTGCACTCGGGTCAAAGTCTCACAGCCCTCTATCATAATCCAGAGTTTTGAGAAGATCGGAGAAACTCAATTTTTCGCCCGAAAATGAAAAAAAACGTAAGGGGTAACACTGTCGTTTTTTTTTTCGGGTCCAAATTTTGAGTTTCGATATCTCAGCTCTGGAAGGGTCTAGAGCCTCCATTTTTGCACTCGGGTCAAAGTCTCACAGCCCTCTATCATAATCCAGAGTTTTGAGAAGATCGGAGAAACTCAATTTTTCGCCCGAAAATGAAAAAAAACGTAAGGGGTAACACTGTCGTTTTTTTTTTCGGGTCCAAATTTTGAGTTTCGATATCTCAGCTCTGGAAGGGTCTAGAGCCTCCATTTTTGCACTCGGGTCAAAGTCTCACAGCCCTCTATCATAATCCAGAGTTTTGAGAAGATCGGAGAAACTCAATTTTTCGCCCGAAAATGAAAAAAAACGTAAGGGGTAACACTGTCGTTTTTTTTTTCGGGTCCAAATTTTGAGTTTCGATATCTCAGCTCTGGAAGGGTCTAGAGCCTCCATTTTTGCACTCGGGTCAAAGTCTCACAGCCCTCTATCATAATCCAGAGGTTGGAGAAGATTGGAGAAACTCAATTTTTCGCCCGAAAATGAAAAAAAACGTAAGGGGTAACACTGTCGTTTTTTTTTCGGGTCCAAATTTTGAGTTTCGATATCTCAGCTCTGGAAGGGTCTAGAGCCTCCATTTTTGCACTCGGGTCAAAGTCTCACAGCCCTCTATCATAATCCAGAGTTTTGAGAAGATTGGAGAAACTAAATTTTTCGCCCGAAAATGAAAAAAAACGTAAGGGGTAACACTGTCGTTTTTTTTTCGGGTCCAAATTTTGAGTTTCGATATCTCAGCTCTGGAAGGGTCTAGAGCCTCCATTTTTGCACTCGGGTCAAAGTCTCACAGCCCTCTATCATAATCCAGAGTTTTGAGAAGATCGGAGAAACTCAATTTTTCGCCCGAAAATGAAAAAAAACGTAAGGGGTAACACTGTCGTTTTTTTTTCGGGTCCAAATTTTGAGTTTCGATATCTCAGCTCTGGAAGGGTCTAGAGCCTCCATTTTTGCACTCGGGTCAAAGTCTCACAGCCCTCTATCATAATCCAGAGTTTTGAGAAGATCGGAGAAACTCAATTTTTCGCCCGAAAATGAAAAAAAACGTAAGGGGTAACACTGTCGTTTTTTTTTCGGGTCCAAATTTTGAGTTTCGATATCTCAGCTCTGGAAGGGTCTAGAGCCTCCATTTCTGACTCGGGTCAAAGTCTCACAGCCCTCTATCATAATCCAGAGTTTTGAGAAGATCGGAGAAACTCAATTTTTCGCCCGAAAATGAAAAAAAACGTAAGGGGTAACACTGTCGTTTTTTTTTCGGGTCCAAATTTTGAGTTTCGATATCTCAGCTCTGGAAGGGTCTAGAGCCTCCATTTTTGCACTCGGGTCAAAGTCTCACAGCCCTCTATCATAATCCAGAGTTTTGAGAAGATCGGAGAAACTCAATTTTTCGCCCGAAAATGAAAAAAAACGTAAGGGGTAACACTGTCGTTTTTTTTTCGGGTCCAAATTTTGAGTTTCGATATCTCAGCTCTGGAAGGGTCTAGAGCCTCCATTTTTGCACTCGGGTCAAAGTCTCACAGCCCTCTATCATAATCCAGAGTTTTGAGAAGATCGGAGAAACTCAATTTTTCGCCCGAAAATGAAAAAAAACGTAAGGGGTAACACTGTCGTTTTTTTTTCGGGTCCAAATTTTGAGTTTCGATATCTCAGCTCTGGAAGGGTCTAGAGCCTCCATTTTTGCACTCGGGTCAAAGTCTCACAGCCCTCTATCATAATCCAGAGTTTTGAGAAGATCGGAGAAACTCAATTTTTCGCCCGAAAATGAAAAAAAACGTAAGGGGTAACACTGTTGTTTTTTTTTTCGGGTCCAAATTTTGAGTTTCGATATCTCAGCTCTGGAAGGGTCTAGAGCCTCCATTTTTGCACTCGGGTCAAAGTCTCACAGCCCTCTATCATAATCCAGAGTTTTGAGAAGATCGGAGAAACTCAATTTTTCGCCCGAAAATGAAAAAAAACGTAAGGGGTAACACTGTCGTTTTTTTTTCGGGTCCAAATTTTGAGTTTCGATATCTCAGCTCTGGAAGGGTCTAGAGCCTCCATTTTTGCACTCGGGTCAAAGTCTCACAGCCCTCTATCATAATCCAGAGTTTTGAGAAGATCTGAGAAACTCAATTTTTCGCCCGAAAATGAAAAAAAACGTAAGGGGTAACACTGTCGTTTTTTTTTCGGGTCCAAAGTTTGAGTTTCGATATCTCAGCTCTGGAAGGGTCTAGAGCCTCCATTTTTGCACTCGGGTCAAAGTCTCACAGCCCTCTATCATAATCCAGAGTTTTGAGAAGATCTGAGAAACTCAATTTTTCGCCCGAAAATGAAAAAAAACGTAAGGGGTAACACTGTCGTTTTTTTTTCGGGTCCAAAGTTTGAGTTTCGATATCTCAGCTCTGGAAGGGTCTAGAGCCTCCATTTTTGCACTCGGGTCAAAGTCTCACAGCCCTCTATCATAATCCAGAGTTTTGAGAAGATCGGAGAAACTCAATTTTTCGCCCGAAAATGAAAAAAAACGTAAGGGGTAACACTGTCGTTTTTTTTTCGGGTCCAAATTTTGAGTTTCGATATCTCAGCTCTGGAAGGGTCTAGAGCCTCCATTTTTGCACTCGGGTCAAAGTCTCACAGCCCTCTATCATAATCCAGAGTTTTGAGAAGATCGGAGAAACTCAATTTTTCGCCCGAAAATGAAAAAAAACGTAAGGGGTAACACTGTCGTTTTTTTTTCGGGTCCAAATTTTGAGTTTCGATATCTCAGCTCTGGAAGGGTCTAGAGCCTCCATTTTTGCACTCGGGTCAAAGTCTCACAGCCCTCTATCATAATCCAGAGTTTTGAGAAGATCGGAGAAACTCAATTTTTCGCCCGAAAATGAAAAAAAACGTAAGGGGTAACACTGTCGTTTTTTTTTCGGGTCCAAATTTTGAGTTTCGATATCTCAGCTCTGGAAGGGTCTAGAGCCTCCATTTTTGCACTCGGGTCAAAGTCTCACAGCCCTCTATCATAATCCAGAGTTTTGAGAAGATCGGAGAAACTCAATTTTTCGCCCGAAAATGAAAAAAAACGTAAGGGGTAACACTGTCGTTTTTTTTTCGGGTCCAAATTTTGAGTTTCGATATCTCAGCTCTGGAAGGGTCTAGAGCCTCCATTTTTGCACTCGGGTCAAAGTCTCACAGCCCTCTATCATAATCCAGAGTTTTGAGAAGATCTGAGAAACTCAATTTTTCGCCCGAAAATGAAAAAAAACGTAAGGGGTAACACTGTCGTTTTTTTTTCGGGTCCAAATTTTGAGTTTCGATATCTCAGCTCTGGAAGGGTCTAGAGCCTCCATTTTTGCACTCGGGTCAAAGTCTCACAGCCCTCTATCATAATCCAGAGTTTTGAGAAGATCGGAGAAACTCAATTTTTCGCCCGAAAATGAAAAAAAACGTAAGGGGTAACACTGTCGTTTTTTTTTCGGGTCCAAATTTTGAGTTTCGATATCTCAGCTCTGGAAGGGTCTAGAGCCTCCATTTTTGCACTCGGGTCAAAGTCTCACAGCCCTCTATCATAATCCAGAGTTTTGAGAAGATCGGAGAAACTCAATTTTTCGCCCGAAAATGAAAAAAATCGTAAGGGCTAACACTGTCGTTTTTTTTTCGGGTCCAAATTTTGAGTTTCGATATCTCAGCTCTGGAAGGGTCTAGAGCCTCCATTTTTGCACTCGGGTCAAAGTCTCACAGCCCTCTATCATAATCCAGAGTTTTGAGAAGATCGGAGAAACTCAATTTTTCGCCCGAAAATGAAAAAAAACGTAAGGGGTAACACTGTCGTTTTTTTTTTCGGGTCCAAATTTTGAGTTTCGATATCTCAGCTCTGGAAGGGTCTAGAGCCTCCATTTTTGCACTCGGGTCAAAGTCTCACAGCCCTCTATCATAATCCAGAGTTTTGAGAAGATCGGAGAAACTCAATTTTTCGCCGAAAATGAAAAAAAACGTAAGGGGTAACACTGTCGTTTTTTTTTTCGGGTCCAAATTTTGAGTTTCGATATCTCAGCTCTGGAAGGGTCTAGAGCCTCCATTTTTGCACTCGGGTCAAAGTCTCACAGCCCTCTATCATAATCCAGAGTTTTGAGAAGATCGGAGAAACTCAATTTTTCGCCCGAAAATGAAAAAAAACGTAAGGGGTAACACTGTCGTTTTTTTTTCGGGTCCAAATTTTGAGTTTCGATATCTCAGCTCTGGAAGGGTCTAGAGCCTCCATTTTTGCACTCGGGTCAAAGTCTCACAGCCCTCTATCATAATCCAGAGTTTTGAGAAGATCGGAGAAACTCAATTTTTCGCCCGAAAATGAAAAAAAACGTAAGGGGTAACACTGTCGGTTTTTTTTCGGGTCCAAATTTTGAGTTTCGATATCTCAGCTCTGGAAGGGTCTAGAGCCTCCATTTTTGCACTCGGGTCAAAGTCTCACAGCCCTCTATCATAATCCAGAGTTTTGAGAAGATCGGAGAAACTCAATTTTTCGCCCGAAAATGAAAAAAAACGTAAGGGGTAACACTGTCGTTTTTTTTTTCGGGTCCAAATTTTGAGTTTCGATATCTCAGCTCTGGAAGGGTCTAGAGCCTCCATTTTTGCACTCGGGTCAAAGTCTCACAGCCCTCTATCATAATCCAGAGTTTTGAGAAGATCGGAGAAACTCAATTTTTCGCCCGAAAATGAAAAAAAACGTAAGGGGTAACACTGTCGTTTTTTTTTCGGGTCCAAATTTTGAGTTTCGATATCTCAGCTCTGGAAGGGTCTAGAGCCTCCATTTTTGCACTCGGGTCAAAGTCTCACAGCCCTCTATCATAATCCAGAGTTTTGAGAAGATCGGAGAAACTCAATTTTTCGCCCGAAAATGAAAAAAAACGTAAGGGGTAACACTGTCGTTTTTTTTTTCGGGTCCAAATTTTGAGTTTCGATATCTCAGCTCTGGAAGGGTCTAGAGCCTCCATTTTTGCACTCGGGTCAAAGTCTCACAGCCCTCTATCATAATCCAGAGTTTTGAGAAGATCGGAGAAACTCAATTTTTCGCCCGAAAATGAAAAAAAACGTAAGGGGTAACACTGTCGTTTTTTTTTTCGGGTCCAAATTTTGAGTTTCGATATCTCAGCTCTGGAAGGGTCTAGAGCCTCCATTTTTGCACTCGGGTCAAAGTCTCACAGCCCTCTATCATAATCCAGAGTTTTGAGAAGATTGGAGAAACTCAATTTTTCGCCCGAAAATGAAAAAAAACGTAAGGGGTAACACTGTCGTTTTTTTTTTCGGGTCCAAATTTTGAGTTTCGATATCTCAGCTCTGGAAGGGTCTAGAGCCTCCATTTTTGCACTCGGGTCAAAGTCTCACAGCCCTCTATCATAATCCAGAGTTTTGAGAAGATTGGAGAAACTCAATTTTTCGCCCGAAAATGAAAAAAAACGTAAGGGGTAACACTGTCGTTTTTTTTTCGGGTCCAAATTTTGAGTTTCGATATCTCAGCTCTGGAAGGGTCTAGAGCCTCCATTTTTGCACTCGGGTCAAAGTCTCACAGCCCTCTATCATAATCCAGAGTTTTGAGAAGATTGGAGAAACTCAATTTTTCGCCCGAAAATGAAAAAAAACGTAAGGGGTAACACTGTCGTTTTTTTTTCGGGTCCAAATTTTGAGTTTCGATATCTCAGCTCTGGAAGGGTCTAGAGCCTCCATTTTTGCACTCGGGTCAAAGTCTCACAGCCCTCTATCATAATCCAGAGTTTTGAGAAGATTGGAGAAACTCAATTTTTCGCCCGAAAATGAAAAAAAACGTAAGGGGTAACACTGTCGTTTTTTTTTTCGGGTCCAAATTTTGAGTTTCGATATCTCAGCTCTGGAAGGGTCTAGAGCCTCCATTTTTGCACTCGGGTCAAAGTCTCACAGCCCTCTATCATAATCCAGAGTTTTGAGAAGATTGGAGAAACTCAATTTTTCGCCCGAAAATGAAAAAAAACGTAAGGGGTAACACTGTCGTTTTTTTTTCGGGTCCAAATTTTGAGTTTCGATATCTCAGCTCTGGAAGGGTCTAGAGCCTCCATTTTTGCACTCGGGTCAAAGTCTCACAGCCCTCTATCATAATCCAGAGTTTTGAGAAGATTGGAGAAACTCAATTTTTCGCCCGAAAATGAAAAAAAAACGTAAGGGGTAACACTGTCGTTTTTTTTTCGGGTCCAAATTTTGAGTTTCGATATCTCAGCTCTGGAAGGGTCTAGAGCCTCCATTTTTGCACTCGGGTCAAAGTCTCACAGCCCTCTATCATAATCCAGAGTTTTGAGAAGATTGGAGAAACTCAATTTTTCGCCCGAAAATGAAAAAAAACGTAAAGGGTAACACTGTCGTTTTTTTTTCGGGTCCAAATTTTGAGTTTCGATATCTCAGCTCTGGAAGGGTCTAGAGCCTCCATTTTTGCACTCGGGTCAAAGTCTCACAGCCCTCTATCATAATCCAGAGTTTTGAGAAGATTGGAGAAACTCAATTTTTCGCCCGAAAATGAAAAAAAACGTAAGGGGTAACACTGTCGTTTTTTTTTTGGGGTCCAAATTTTGAGTTTCGATATCTCAGCTCTGGAAGGGTCTAGAGCCTCCATTTTTGCACTCGGGTCAAAGTCTCACAGCCCTCTATCATAATCCAGAGTTTTGAGAAGATTGGAGAAACTCAATTTTTCGCCCGAAAATGAAAAAAAACGTAAGGGGTAACACTGTCGTTTTTTTTTTCGGGTCCAAATTTTGAGTTTCGATATCTCAGCTCTGGAAGGGTCTAGAGCCTCCATTTTTGCACTCGGGTCAAAGTCTCACAGCCCTCTATCATAATCCAGAGTTTTGAGAAGATTGGAGAAACTCAATTTTTCGCCCGAAAATGAAAAAAAACGTAAGGGGTAACACTGTCGTTTTTTTTTTCGGGTCCAAATTTTGAGTTTCGATATCTCAGCTCTGGAAGGGTCTAGAGCCTCCATTTTTGCACTCGGGTCAAAGTCTCACAGCCCTCTATCATAATCCAGAGTTTTGAGAAGATTGGAGAAACTCAATTTTTCGCCCGAAAATGAAAAAAAACGTAAGGGGTAACACTGTCGTTTTTTTTTCGGGTCCAAATTTTGAGTTTCGATATCTCAGCTCTGGAAGGGTCTAGAGCCTCCATTTTTGCACTCGGGTCAAAGTCTCACAGCCCTCTATCATAATCCAGAGTTTTGAGAAGATTGGAGAAACTCAATTTTTCGCCCGAAAATGAAAAAAAACGTAAGGGGTAACACTGTCGTTTTTTTTTTCGGGTCCAAATTTTGAGTTTCGATATCTCAGCTCTGGAAGGGTCTAGAGCCTCCATTTTTGCACTCGGGTCAAAGTCTCACAGCCCTCTATCATAATCCAGAGTTTTGAGAAGATTGGAGAAACTCAATTTTTCGCCCGAAAATGAAAAAAAACGTAAGGGGTAACACTGTCGTTTTTTTTTTCGGGTCCAAATTTTGAGTTTCGATATCTCAGCTCTGGAAGGGTCTAGAGCCTCCATTTTTGCACTCGGGTCAAAGTCTCACAGCCCTCTATCATAATCCAGAGTTTTGAGAAGATTGGAGAAACTCAATTTTTCGCCCGAAAATGAAAAAAAACGTAAGGGGTAACACTGTCGTTTTTTTTTCGGGTCCAAATTTTGAGTTTCGATATCTCAGCTCTGGAAGGGTCTAGAGCCTCCATTTTTGCACTCGGGTCAAAGTCTCACAGCCCTCTATCATAATCCAGAGTTTTGAGAAGATTGGAGAAACTCAATTTTTCGCCCGAAAATGAAAAAAAACGTAAGGGGTAACACTGTCGTTTTTTTTTCGGGTCCAAATTTTGAGTTTCGATATCTCAGCTCTGGAAGGGTCTAGAGCCTCCATTTTTGCACTCGGGTCAAAGTCTCACAGCCCTCTATCATAATCCAGAGTTTTGAGAAGATTGGAGAAACTCAATTTTTCGCCCGAAAATGAAAAAAAACGTAAGGGGTAACACTGTCGTTTTTTTTTCAGGTCCAAATTTTGAGTTTCGATATCTCAGCTCTGGAAGGGTCTAGAGCCTCCATTTTTGCACTCGGGTCAAAGTCTCACAGCCCTCTATCATAATCCAGAGTTTTGAGAAGATTGGAGAAACTCAATTTTTCGCCCGAAAATGAAAAAAAAACGTAAGGGGTAACACTGTCGTTTTTTTTTCGGGTCCAAATTTTGAGTTTCGATATCTCAGCTCTGGAAGGGTCTAGAGCCTCCATTTTTGCACTCGGGTCAAAGTCTCACAGCCCTCTATCATAATCCAGAGTTTGGAGAAGATTGGAGAAACTCAATTTTCGCCCGAAAATGAAAAAAAACGTAAGGGGTAACACTGTCGTTTTTTTTTCGGGTCCAAATTTTGAGTTTCGATATCTCAGCTCTGGAAGGGTCTAGAGCCTCCATTTTTGCACTCGGGTCAAAGTCTCACAGCCCTCTATCATAATCCAGAGTTTTGAGAAGATTGGAGAAACTCAATTTTCGCCCGAAAATGAAAAAAAACGTAAGGGGTAACACTGTCGTTTTTTTTTCGGGTCCAAATTTTGAGTTTCGATATCTCAGCTCTGGAAGGGTCTAGAGCCTCCATTTTTGCACTCGGGTCAAAGTCTCACAGCCCTCTATCATAATCCAGAGTTTTGAGAAGATTGGAGAAACTCAATTTTTCGCCCGAAAATGAAAAAAAACGTAAGGGGTAACACTGTCGTTTTTTTTTCGGGTCCAAATTTTGAGTTTCGATATCTCAGCTCTGGAAGGGTCTAGAGCCTCCATTTTTGCACTCGGGTCAAAGTCTCACAGCCCTCTATCATAATCCAGAGTTTTGAGAAGATTGGAGAAACTCAATTTTTCGCCCAAAAATGAAAAAAAACGTAAGGGGTAACACTGTCGTTTTTTTTTCGGGTCCAAATTTTGAGTTTCGATATCTCAGCTCTGGAAGGGTCTAGAGCCTCCATTTTTGCACTCGGGTCAAAGTCTCACAGCCCTCTATCATAATCCAGAGTTTTGAGAAGATTGGAGAAACTCAGTTTTTCGCCCGAAAATGAAAAAAAACGTAAGGGGTAACACTGTCGTTTTTTTTTCGGGTCCAAATTTTGAGTTTCGATATCTCAGCTCTGGAAGGGTCTAGAGCCTCCATTTTTGCACTCGGGTCAAAGTCTCACAGCCCTCTATCATAATCCAGAGTTTTGAGAAGATTGGAGAAACTCAATTTTTCGCCCGAAAATGAAAAAAAACGTAAGGGGTAACACTGTCGTTTTTTTTTCGGGTCCAAATTTTGAGTTTCGATATCTCAGCTCTGGAAGGGTCTAGAGCCTCCATTTTTGCACTCGGGTCAAAGTCTCACAGCCCTCTATCATAATCCAGAGTTTTGAGAAGATTGGAGAAACTCAATTTTTCGCCCGAAAATGAAAAAAAAACGTAAGGGGTAACACTGTCGTTTTTTTTTCGGGTCCAAATTTTGAGTTTCGATATCTCAGCTCTGGAAGGGTCTAGAGCCTCCATTTTTGCACTCGGGTCAAAGTCTCACAGCCCTCTATCATAATCCAGAGTTTTGAGAAGATTGGAGAAACTCAATTTTTCGCCCGAAAATGAAAAAAAACGTAAGGGGTAACACTGTCGTTTTTTTTTCGGGTCCAAATTTTGAGTTTCGATATCTCAGCTCTGGAAGGGTCTAGAGCCTCCATTTTTGCACTCGGGTCAAAGTCTCACAGCCCTCTATCATAATCCAGAGTTTTGAGAAGATTGGAGAAACTCAATTTTTCGCCCGAAAATGAAAAAAAACGTAAGGGGTAACACTGTCGTTTTTTTTTCGGGTCCAAATTTTGAGTTTCGATATCTCAGCTCTGGAAGGGTCTAGAGCCTCCATTTTTGCACTCGGGTCAAAGTCTCACAGCCCTCTATCATAATCCAGAGTTTTGAGAAGATTGGAGAAACTCAATTTTTCGCCCGAAAATGAAAAAAAAACGTAAGGGGTAACACTGTCGTTTTTTTTTCGGGTCCAAATTTTGAGTTTCGATATCTCAGCTCTGGAAGGGTCTAGAGCCTCCATTTTTGCACTCGGGTCAAAGTCTCACAGCCCTCTATCATAATCCAGAGTTTTGAGAAGATTGGAGAAACTCAATTTTTCGCCCGAAAATGAAAAAAAACGTAAGGGGTAACACTGTCGTTTTTTTTTTCGGGTCCAAATTTTGAGTTTCGATATCTCAGCTCTGGAAGGGTCTAGAGCCTCCATTTTTGCACTCGGGTCAAAGTCTCACAGCCCTCTATCATAATCCAGAGTTTTGAGAAGATTGGAGAAACTCAATTTTTCGCCCGAAAATGAAAAAAAACGTAAGGGGTAACACTGTCGTTTTTTTTTCGGGTCCAAATTTTGAGTTTCGATATCTCAGCTCTGGAAGGGTCTAGAGCCTCCATTTTTGCACTCGGGTCAAAGTCTCACAGCCCTCTATCATAATCCAGAGTTTTGAGAAGATTGGAGAAACTCAATTTTTCGCCCGAAAATGAAAAAAAAACGTAAGGGGTAACACTGTCGTTTTTTTTTCGGGTCCAAATTTTGAGTTTCGATATCTCAGCTCTGGAAGGGTCTAGAGCCTCCATTTTTGCACTCGGGTCAAAGTCTCACAGCCCTCTATCATAATCCAGAGTTTTGAGAAGATTGGAGAAACTCAATTTTTCGCCCGAAAATGAAAAAAAACGTAAGGGGTAACACTGTCGTTTTTTTTTCGGGTCCAAATTTTGAGTTTCGATATCTCAGCTCTGGAAGGGTCTAGAGCCTCCATTTTTGCACTCGGGTCAAAGTCTCACAGCCCTCTATCATAATCCAGAGTTTTGAGAAGATTGGAGAAACTCAATTTTTCGCCCGAAAATGAAAAAAAACGTAAGGGGTAACACTGTCGTTTTTTTTTCGGGTCCAAATTTTGAGTTTCGATATCTCAGCTCTGGAAGGGTCTAAAGCCTCCATTTTTGCACTCGGGTCAAAGTCTCACAGCCCTCTATCATAATCCAGAGTTTTGAGAAGATTGGAGAAACTCAATTTTTCGCCCGAAAATGAAAAAAAACGTAAGGGGTAACACTGTCGTTTTTTTTTTCGGGTCCAAATTTTGAGTTTCGATATCTCAGCTCTGGAAGGGTCTAGAGCCTCCATTTTTGCACTCGGGTCAAAGTCTCACAGCCCTCTATCATAATCCAGAGTTTTGAGAAGATCGGAGAAACTCAATTTTTCGCCCGAAAATGAAAAAAAAACGTAAGGGGTAACACTGTCGTTTTTTTTTCGGGTCCAAATTTTGAGTTTCGATATCTCAGCTCTGGAAGGGTCTAGAGCCTCCATTTTTGCACTCGGGTCAAAGTCTCACAGCCCTCTATCATAATCCAGAGTTTTGAGAAGATCGGAGAAACTCAATTTTTCGCCCGAAAATGAAAAAAAACGTAAGGGGTAACACTGTCGTTTTTTTTTCGGGTCCAAATTTTGAGTTTCGATATCTCAGCTCTGGAAGGGTCTAGAGCCTCCATTTTTGCACTCGGGTCAAAGTCTCACAGCCCTCTATCATAATCCAGAGTTTTGAGAAGATCGGAGAAACTCAATTTTTCGCCCGAAAATGAAAAAAACCGTAAGGGGTAACACTGTCGTTTTTTTTTCGGGTCCAAATTTTGAGTTTCGATATCTCAGCTCTGGAAGGGTCTAGAGCCTCCATTTTTGCACTCGGGTCAAAGTCTCACAGCCCTCTATCATAATCCAGAGTTTTGAGAAGATCGGAGAAACTCAATTTTTCGCCCGAAAATGAAAAAAACCGTAAGGGGTAACACTGTCGTTTTTTTTTCGGGTCCAAATTTTGAGTTTCGATATCTCAGCTCTGGAAGGGTCTAGAGCCTCCATTTTTGCACTCGGGTCAAAGTCTCACAGCCCTCTATCATAATCCAGAGTTTTGAGAAGATCGGAGAAACTCAATTTTTCGCCCGAAAATGAAAAAAAACGTAAGGGGTAACACTGTCGTTTTTTTTTCGGGTCCAAATTTTGAGTTTCGATATCTCAGCTCTGGAAGGGTCTAGAGCCTCCATTTTTGCACTCGGGTCAAAGTCTCACAGCCCTCTATCATAATCCAGAGTTTTGAGAAGATCGGAGAAACTCAATTTTTCGCCCGAAAATGAAAAAAAACGTAAGGGGTAACACTGTCGTTTTTTTTTCGGGTCCAAATTTTGAGTTTCGATATCTCAGCTCTGGAAGGGTCTAGAGCCTCCATTTTTGCACTCGGGTCAAAGTCTCACAGCCCTCTATCATAATCCAGAGTTTTGAGAAGATCGGAGAAACTCAATTTTTCGCCCGAAAATGAAAAAAAACGTAAGGGGTAACACTGTCGTTTTTTTTTCGGGTCCAAATTTTGAGTTTCGATATCTCAGCTCTGGAAGGGTCTAGAGCCTCCATTTTTGCACTCGGGTCAAAGTCTCACAGCCCTCTATCATAATCCAGAGTTTTGAGAAGATCGGAGAAACTCAATTTTTCGCCCGAAAATGAAAAAAAAACGTAAGGGGTAACACTGTCGTTTTTTTTTCGGGTCCAAATTTTGAGTTTCGATATCTCAGCTCTGGAAGGGTCTAGAGCCTCCATTTTTGCACTCGGGTCAAAGTCTCACAGCCCTCTATCATAATCCAGAGTTTTGAGAAGATCGGAGAAACTCAATTTTTCGCCCGAAAATGAAAAAAAACGTAAGGGGTAACACTGTCGTTTTTTTTTCGGGTCCAAATTTTGAGTTTCGATATCTCAGCTCTGGAAGGGTCTAGAGCCTCCATTTTTGCACTCGGGTCAAAGTCTCACAGCCCTCTATCATAATCCAGAGTTTGGAGAAGATCGGAGAAACTCAATTTTTCGCCCGAAAATGAAAAAAAACGTAAGGGGTAACACTGTCGTTTTTTTTTCGGGTCCAAATTTTGAGTTTCGATATCTCAGCTCTGGAAGGGTCTAGAGCCTCCATTTTTGCACTCGGGTCAAAGTCTCACAGCCCTCTATCATAATCCAGAGTTTGGAGAAGATCGGAGAAACTCAATTTTTCGCCCGAAAATGAAAAAAAACGTAAGGGGTAACACTGTCGTTTTTTTTTCGGGTCCAAATTTTGAGTTTCGATATCTCAGCTCTGGAAGGGTCTAGAGCCTCCATTTTTGCACTCGGGTCAAAGTCTCACAGCCCTCTATCATAATCCAGAGTTTTGAGAAGATCGGAGAAACTCAATTTTTCGCCCGAAAATGAAAAAAAACGTAAGGGGTAACACTGTCGTTTTTTTTTCGGGTCCAAATTTTGAGTTTCGATATCTCAGCTCTGGAAGGGTCTAGAGCCTCCATTTTTGCACTCGGGTCAAAGTCTCACAGCCCTCTATCATAATCCAGAGTTTTGAGAAGATTGGAGAAACTCAATTTTTCGCCCGAAAATGAAAAAAAACGTAAGGGGTAACACTGTCGTTTTTTTTTCGGGTCCAAATTTTGAGTTTCGATATCTCAGCTCTGGAAGGGTCTAGAGCCTCCATTTTTGCACTCGGGTCAAAGTCTCACAGCCCTCTATCATAATCCAGAGTTTTGAGAAGATTGGAGAAACTCAATTTTTCGCCCGAAAATGAAAAAAAACGTAAGGGGTAACACTGTCGTTCTTTTTTCGGGTCCAAATTTTGAGTTTCGATATCTCAGCTCTGGAAGGGTCTAGAGCCTCCATTTTTGCACTCGGGTCAAAGTCTCACAGCCCTCTATCATAATCCAGAGTTTTGAGAAGATTGGAGAAACTCTAAATTTCACCCCCCGAAAAAAAACGACAGTGTTACCCCTTTTGTTTTTTTTCGGGGGGTGAAATTTTGAGTTTCTCTGATCTTCTCAAAACTCTGGATTCTGATAGACGGCCATGAGACTCAGACTTGAGTGCAAAAATGGAGTCTCTAAACCCTTCCTGAGCTGAGATATTGAGATCCCACGTGGCAAAAGATCCTACGTACCCCTTTTAGTTTTTTTTGGTCGAAATTTTGAGTTTCTCTGTTCTTCTTGAAACTCTGGCCTCCCTGAGTGCTACGGACTCCGGGGGGCCTGCTGAGTGCAGTAAAATAGTTTTTATCATGACAGGAAGTTCAGTTAAAAAGTTAATCAAATATACTACCCAAAACCCCATTCAATAGATTGCAGGCAGGATGGTATCCAACATAAAAATGGTATGAAACTCATACAGGTTTGGAACAACATGAGGGTGAGTAAGTGATGACAAATATAATTTGTGGTTGTGGCTGTAAACAGTTGTTTCTGTTTTGAAAGTCCATAAAAGTGCATCTATCCATGATACAAGTGCATCTATCTATCATAAAAGTACATCTATCCATGATAAAAGTGCATCCATCCATCATAAAAGTGCATCTATCCATCATAAAAGTGCATCTATCCATCATAAAAGTGCATCTATCCATGATACAAGTGCATCTATCCATCATAAAAGTGCATCTATCCATGATACAAGTGCATCTATCCATCATAAAAGTGCATCTATCCATGATACAAGTGCATCTATCCATCATAAAAGTGCATCTATCCATCATACAAGTGCATCTATCCATCATAAAAGTGCATCTATCATGATACAAGTGCATCTATCCATCATAAAAGTGCATCCATCCATCATAAAAGTGCATCTATCCATGAT